>NW_014571130.1:4569-5850 GCF_001313835.1 Polistes canadensis
AAAACTATCAAATTAATAAAGAAATGCTATATAACAAAAGCTGTTAAACGTTTTCTTTTAAGTTTTAAAGCGTATTCTAACAAATAAAATTAGTTACGTTCAATAAAATCCAGCAAATAACATTTATAATTCAACAACTGCAGTATATAAAAAGGAAAAAAATCATTTATTACAACATTTTTTTGTTACTTACCGTGAAGAATTCAATTTTTTTTCAACGAAACTCGATTGTAGTAAACCTGACATTTAATCTGTTTTTCTTCTAGTAGCACATTTTCACCGTCGCTAAAAATGTTTAATATATATAAAGAAAGAAATTTTTGCTAATTTTTGAAATAAACCGTAGTTTAAAACTATCAGGTACATAAAGAAATGCAATATAACAAAAGCTGTAAAACGTTTTCTTTCAAGTTTTAAAGCGTATTCAAACAAATAAAAAGTTTAACGTTCAATAAAATCCAGCAAATAAAATTTATATTTCAACAAATGCAGTCACTAATAAGGAAAAACTTCATTTTATACCATTATTTTTTGGTTATTTAACGTAAAAAATTCAATTCTTTTTCATCGATAGTCGATTGTAGTAAACCTGACATTTAATCTGTTTTGTTTCTAGTAGCACATTTTAACCGTCGTTAAAAATATTTAAATATATTTAGAAAAAAATTTTTGCTACTTTCTGATTGAAACCGTAGTTCCAAACTATCAGATACATAAAGAAATGCTATATAACAAAAGCTGTAAAAGGTTTTCTTTCCAGTTTTAAGGCATATACTAACAAATAAAAAGTGTTACGCTCAATAAAATCCAGCAAATACCATTTATAATTCAACAACTGCAGTTCAAAAGAGGGAAAAAAATCATATTATTACAACATTTTTTGGTTACTTAACATGAAGAATTCAATTCATTATCAACGAATCTCGATTAGAGTAAACCTGACATTTAATCTGTTTTGTTTCTAGTAGCACATTTTAACCGTCGTTAAAAATGTTTAAATATATTTAGGAAGAAATTTTTGCTACTTTCTCCAATAAACCACAGTTCAAAACTATTACATACATAAAGAAATGCTATATAGAAAAAGCTGTAAAACGTTTTCTTTCAAGTTTTAAAGCGTACACTAACGAATAAAATGTCTTACGTTCAATAAAATCCAGCAAATAACATTTATTATTCAACAAATGCAGTCCAGCAAAAGAAAAAAAATCATTTAAAAACAACATTTTTTGGTTACTTTAAGTGAAGAACTCAATTCTTTTTCAACGAAAATCGATTGTA
>NW_014571131.1:0-1034 GCF_001313835.1 Polistes canadensis
TCAGGTTTACTACAATCGAGTTTCGTTGAAAAAGTATTGGATTATTAATGTAAAGTTACCTAAAAATGTTGTAATAGAATGATTTTTTCCCTTTTTTTAGACTGCAGTTGTTGAAATATAAACGTTATTTTGTGGATTTTATTGAACGTAAAACTTTTTATTTGTTAGTATACGCTTTAAAACTTGAAAGAAAACTTTCTTTAGCTTTCGTTTTATAGCTATTCTTTATGTATTTGATAGATTTAAACTACAGTTTAATTCAGAAATTAGCAAAAATTTCTTTTTAAATATGTTAAATCTTTATTGTGAAGGTAAAAATGTGCTATTAGAAACAAGACAGAATGGATGTCAGGTTGACTACAATCGAGTTTCGTTGATAGAATTGGATTCTTCATCTAAAGTTAATTAAAAATGTTGTAATAGAATGATTTTTTTCCTTTTTTTTAACTGCATTTGTTGAATTAAAAATGTCATTTGCTGGATTTTATTAAACGTAAAACTTTCTACTTGTTAGTATACGCTTTAAAACTTAAAAGAAAACTTTTTACAGCTTTTGTTATATAGCATTTTTTTATGTATCTGATAGTTTTAAATTACGGTTTAATACAGAAAGTAACAAAAATTTCTTTTTATATATATTAAATCTTTTTTGTGAACGTAAAAATGTGCTCTTAGAAACAAGACAGAAGGGATGTCAGGTTGACTAGATTCGAGTTTTGTTGATAAAAATGAGTTCTTCACGTAAAGTAACCCAAAAATGTTGTAATAGAATGATTTTTTCCCTTTTTTTAGACTGCAGTTGTTGAAATATAAACGTTTTTTGCTGGATTTTATTGAACGGAAAACTTTTTATTTGTTAGTATACGCTATAAAACATGAAAGAAAACGTTTTACAGCTTTCGTTTTATAGCATTTCTTTATGTATCTGATAGTTTTGAACTACGGTTTCATTCAGAAAGTAGCAAAAATTTCTTTTTAAATATTAAATATTTTTTGTGAAGGTAAAAATGTGCTATTAGAAACAAGACAGAATG
>NW_014571131.1:2903-5581 GCF_001313835.1 Polistes canadensis
ACCCGTTAATTAAACCCGTCCAAAAAAACAACTTCCCTAAGAGTAAACTTAGTAATAATATTAATAAATTTTGGATAAGAAAAAAAATCTTGATTATATTAACATTAAAAGAAAACGTTTTATAGCTTCTTTTATATAGCATTTCTTTAGATATCTGATAGTTTTTACTATTATTTAATCTAAAAAGCAGCGAATATTTTTCTTAAATATATTAAAATTTTTCAGCAACGGTAAAATATGCTATTAAAAAAAAGACGGAAAATATGTCAGGTTGACTACAATTCAGTTTCGTTGAAAGAGAATTGAATTCTACACGAAAGGTAACCAAAAAAAGTCTTAATAGAATGATTTCTTCTTTTCTCTTTAACTGCAGTTATTAAAATATTGATGATATTTGCTAGATTTTATAGGACATAACACTTTTTATATTAACCTATACGCTTATATCTTGAAAGTGATCGTTTCATAGCGTCTAATAAAAAGAACTTTTTTAGATTTTTTTTTATTTTTAACTACGAGCTAATCCAGAAAGTAGTGAAAATTGCTTTTTAAATATATTAAAATATTTTTAGCAACAGTAAAATGGTGCTACTAGAAAAAGAACAGAGTGGACGTCATCTTTACTTTAATCGAGTTTCTTTGAAAAAGAATTAAACTCTTTACGTAAATTAACCGAAAAATGTTGAAATATTATGTTTTTTTCTCATTTCTAAACTGCAATTGTAAAAATGTAAATGTTTTTTGCTAGATTTTATGGGACATATCACTTTATTTATTATCTATACGCTTTAAATCTAGGAAGAGAAAGTTTCATAGCGTCTATTAAGCAGCCCTTTTTAAAATTTTTTTATAATTTTTAACTATTACTTAATCCAGAAAGCAGMGAAAATTTCTTTTAAAAAAACTAAAGCATTTTAAGCAACGGTAAAAATGTGCCACTAGCAAAAAAACAGAATGGACTTCAGACTTACTACAATTGATTTTCGTTGAAAAAGAATTAAATTCTTCATGTGAAGTAACTAGAAAAAGTTGTAATCAAATGATTTTTTCTCTTTTTTTTAACTGCAGTTATTAAAAAATAAATTTTCTTCGCTAGATTTTATTTGACATAACACTTTTCATTTGTTAGTATACGCTTTAAAACTTGAAAGAAAACGATTTATAGCTTTGGGTGTATAGCATTTGTTTAGATATATGATAGTTTTTACTATTATTTAATCTAGAAAGCAGCGTATATTTTATTTAAATATATTGAAAATTTTTTAGCGACGGTAAAATTTACTACTAGAAACAAAACAGAAGGGGCGTCACGTTTACTTCAATCGAGTCTCGTTGAAGAAGAATTAAATTTTTCACGTAAAGTAACCAAAAAATATTGTAATAAAATGATTTTTTTCTTTTTTTTGGACGGCACTTGCTAAAGTGTAAATGTTATTTGCATCATTTTATTGGACGTTAAACTTTTCATTTGTTAGTATACGCTTTAAAAATTGAGAGAAACGTTTTATAGCTTTAGTTATATAGCATTTCTTTAAATATCTGAGAGTTTTTACTATTACCTAATCTAGAAAGCAGCAAAAATTTTTTAAATATATTGAAATATTTTTAGCGACGGTAAAATGTGCTATTAGTAAAAAGACAGAATAGATTACAGGTTGACTACAATCGAATTTTGTCGAAATATAATTGAATTCTGCCCGTAAAAAAACCAAAGAAATGTTAATAAAATGATTTTTTCTGTTTTCTTTGACTGAAGTTTTTGTAAAATAAATGATATATGCTAGATGTTATTAGACAAAAAACATTTTATTTGTTAGTATACGCTTTAAAACTTAAAAGAATGCGTTTTATAGGTTTTGTTAATTAGTTATTTTTTAGAAATTTTAAAGTTTTTTACCTACAATTTAATCTAGAAAGTAGCGTTGATTTCTTTTTAAAAATTTAAAGCATTTTTAGCAACGGTAAAAATGTGCTACTAGAAACAAAACAGAAGGGACGTCAGGTTTATTTTTATCGATTTTCGTTAAAGAAGAATTGAATTCTTCACGTTATGAAACCAAAAGATATTGTAATAAAATTTGTTTTCCCTTTTCTTGGACTGCAGTTTTAACCATGTAAATCATATTTGCTAGATTTTATTGGACCTAACACTTTTTATTTGTTAGTATATGCTTGAAAACTTGAGAGAAACGTTTTATAGCTTTTGTTATATAGCATTTCTTTAAATATCTGAGAGTTTTTACTATTACCTAATCTAGAAAGCAGCAAAAATTTTTTAAATATATTAAAATGTTTTTAGCGACGGTAAAATGTGCTATTAGAAAAAAGACAGAATAGATTACAGGTTGACTACAATCGAATTTTGTCGAAAGATAATTGAATTCTGCACGTGAAAAAACCAAAGAAATGTTAATAAAATGATTTTTTCTCTTTTCTTCGACTGAAGTTTTTGTAAAATAAATGATATATGCTAGATTTTATTAGTCAAAAAACTCTTTATTTGTAAATATACGCTTTAAAACTTGAAAGAATAAGTTATATAGGTTTTGTTATTTTGTTTTCTTTGTATAAATTTTATAGTTTTTAACTACAATTTAATACTAAAAGTAGCGTAAATTTTTTTTAAAAAAATTACAGCATTTTTAGAAACGGTAAAAATGTGCTAATAAAAACAAAAC
>NW_014571132.1:0-1512 GCF_001313835.1 Polistes canadensis
TAATTTGAGTAAAGAATTCAATTTTTTTTAATGAAACTTTAATGTAATAAACCTGAGATTTATTCTGTTTTCTTTCAAGTAGCAAATTTTTACCGTCGCTTAAATTGTTGTAATATATTTAGAAAGAAATTTTCTTTACATTCTTGATGGAATCGTAGTTAAAAACAATAAAATTTCTAAAAAAAAACTATATAAAAAAAGCTATAAAACGTTTTCTTTCAAGTTTTAAAGCGAATACTAACAATTAAAAAATGGTATGTCCAATAAGATCTTGCAAATATCATTTACATTTTAACAACTGTAGGCAAAAAAAAATAATAAATCATTTTATTACAACTATATTTGGTTACTTAACGTGTAGAATTTAATTATTTTTAGACAAAATTCGTTTGTAGTCACCTAAACATCTATTCTGTTTAGTTTCTAATAGCACATTTTTTCCTTTGCTAAAATATTTTTAAAAAAATTGTTACTACTTTTTATGTTAAATAATAGTTGAAATCTATCAGATATTTAAAGAAGAACTATAAAACAAAAGCTATAAAACGTTTCCTTTTAAGTTCTAAAGCGAATACTAACAAATAAAAAGTTTAAGGTCCAATAATATCCAGCAAATAACATTTGCATTTTAACAACTGCAGTACCAGAAAAGAGATAAAACTATTTTAATACTACATTTTTTGTTTACTTTACGTTTAAAATTTAATTATTTGTCGACAAAATTCGATTGTAGTCAACCAAACATCTAATCTGTTTAGTTTCAAATTGCACATTTTTACCTTCTCTAAAAAATTATTAATATATTTAAAAAGAAATTTTCGCTTCTTACTGGAATAAATCGTAGTTAAAAATATAAAATTTCTATAAAAGTGCTGTATAAAAAAAGCTATTGGACGTTTCCGTTCAAGTTTTAGAGCGTATAGTAACAAATAAAGGTGTTATGTCTAATTAAATCTAGCAAATATTATTTATTTTTTAACAACTGCAATCGAAGAAAAGATAAAAAATCATTTTATTACAACTTTTTTTTGTTACTTCACGTTTAGAATTTAATTATTTTTAACAAAATTCGATAGTACTTCACCAAACATCTATTTGTTTAGTTTCTAATATCACATTTTTACCTATGCTAAAAATGTTGTAATATATTTGGAAAGAAATTTTAGCTACTTTCTGGATTAAATCGTAGGTAAAAATATAAAATTTCTTTATAAGTGCTGTATAGAAAAAGCTATAAAACGATTTCTTTCAAGTCTAAAAGCGTATACTTACAAATAAAAAGTGTTAATAACAAAAAAATTGGGCAAACACCATTTATATATGGACTACTGCAGTCAAAAAAAAAGAAAAAAAATCATTTAATTATAACTTTTTCAGGTTACTTTACGTAAAGGAATTATGTATTTTTCGACGAAACTTGATTGTATTCAACCTGACATCCCATCTGTTTAGTTTCTAATAGCACATTTTTACTGTCACTAAAAATGTTTTAATATATTTAGAAAGAAATTT
>NW_014571132.1:2027-5077 GCF_001313835.1 Polistes canadensis
GTTTAAAACCCGCTACGCTGCAATATCCGATGAGTTATCTACCTTTCACATGTCTTCTACTAAATCGTCCGTTTCTCCACACCGGCGAGGACTTCTGCCGACCGTTATTCATAAAGGAAAAGCAACATCGGAACTGTGGTCGCGCTAAAATATATGTGGCGGTATTCGTTTGCTTTAGCACCGAAGCCGTTCATTTAGAACTCGTGAATGATCTAACGACTAAAGCATTTTTAGCAGCTTTGCGTAGATTTATAGCACGCCGTGGAAAATGTTCGTTATATCGTTTAAATATCATTTAGTTCGAATTATAAGCGATATATTGCTATCTTACAAGGCATTATTAACATACGTCCTCGAGATAGAGGCAATTCTTAAYTCGTGTACTATCACGCCTCTGGCTAATGACTCGAATGATTTGCGCGCTCTTACACCTGGACATTTTTCAATTAGAAATTCGTTTACGAGTTTGCCAGAGGACATATACAGGGATATACTATCMGGGCGTCTTTCGCAATGGCAGCACGTACAGCAGATGAAACAGCATTTTTGGAACCGATGGAATAAAGAATATTTAAACAAGCAGACGGTCCGTAAGAAAAGGCACAGATGCTGAGCAGACGAAATAAGCCTGGGTACGCTAGTCATCCGGCGAGAAGATAATTCCCTTCTAATTAAATAGCTATTAAGACGTGTCGCGGAAGTACATAAAGAAGCCGATAGTATAGCACGCTTGGCGAGCGTAAAAACTTTTAACGGTCTAGTTGAGCACGGTATTAAACGTCTTTCTTCTTTGCCAAGCATTTTATAAAAAAAAAAAAAAAATTATTTTTTTGTAATTTAGTAGCGTTAATTACTGAATATGTATTGTCATATGCGGTTAGCAGTATGTATATAGTTTATAATTTGTATTTTAGTGTGATGATTTTTTTTTAAATTTTAAACAATGCTCGGTCATAGGGAGGGAGGTATGTTGCGTATCCTACGCAACGAGCGAGTAGGGCGAAGCGCTGGCGAGTGTACAGCCCTGCCAAGGCGTAAAACACGTGCGACAAAGCAGTATCGTTGTTTTTGGTGGTAACCACGGTAGAGCTAAGATGTTTTCAAGAGCTTCTTCTCCCTTCTAGCTCGCGTTCTCCCACTACATTTATTACGCCATTCACACGTATCGAACGAAGCGTTATCCTTGGGCTTGTCGGTGATTGGTCCAGCATAGCGTTGCTTTTTTGTACAAAGCCTTAAAAGTCTGCATTAAAAAAATTCTTCTTAATATAAGGAGTAGAAATAGGCTTAGAAGGAGCAGGAGAAGAAAACGATATATTTAAAGGTGGATGATAGTTGTCAGGAGGTAAAAAAGGATCAATGGAAATATTGATAGTAAAATTACATAATGTTGAAAAAATGAGATCAAGAGGATATTTAGAGTCATAGCAGCTATTTAACTGTTTTAAATTAAATAAATTAAAATAATCAAAAATTAACTGAGCATGATTCAATACAGAACCACGAGCTATAGATTGACAAGCAAGTATATCATTAGGATGATTAAAAATAGAGCAGTGCGATAAGTTATAGTCACTAAAAATAACAAGCTCAGAGGAAGCATAGGTAAGAAAAATTTTCTCAACCGATTTACAATGAGACTCTTATATGAAGATGTCTGAGCACGGAGGAATATATACCCCGCTAATAATAACAGTTTTGTTATTAAGAGAGACATTGACAAAAAGTTGCTCAATATTCTGAACTAAAGCCTTCAAAATGTGGCTAGAGAGATTTTTAACAACAGCATTTAGAACCCCCCTACCACGCGGAAAAATGCTATTTAGATTATTTTGATCTTGTCTGTAAATATTGTAATTTAATAAACCCAGCTCAGAATTCGAAACACTTTCACAAAGCCACGTCTCAACAAAAATAATAATGTCATAGCTAACAGAGCTCGATGATACATTATTTCTTAAGTCTCCAAGCTTAGTTCTGAGCCCTCGAACATTTTGATAATAAATCATAGGAACAAAGCAATTTTTTTGCGATTAGTTTTAGAAATGACAATTTTAGGCGTTCTATTAATATATTTTATGGTTAAGTTCTGATTACCATCATCAGTCCTAGCTTGTAATTCAAATCTGACAGCTTTTAAATACTCGCGTTGCGCTTTAGTGCGATTCTGAGCAAAGACTACAGGACCACTATATTTTGATTTTTTTTTTAAAATGGAAATCACCTCCTTTTTTTAATTCAGGGTGACACAAATAGGACGAGATCTATCAGATGATCTCTTCCCAATCCTTCTTGTCCTWGACCCCAGATTAACGGAGGGGTCAATCTTTTTTATAATATCTTTTACTATATTATCATCCGAAAAAGGAGGCGCTGACGAGGTAGAGGCAATATTTTCATCAACATTGAAGAGAATAATATTTGTTGACCTCTAATTTCTTTCCTTAATCTCGCTAATATTATCATTGTACCTCACGGCTTTATTTGATGAGTTATTTGAATTAATTAAACTCTCTTCTATATTTGAGACTCTATCATTGATAGCGATGATATCATTATCAAGTTTCTTAATTTGACTTTTTATGTCCTCCCTCAGAACATTARGCTCCTYTCTAATTATCTCACGAATTACCAAACTGGTAATTGCAGAGCTCTAAAAATTAAAAATATGGAAAATATTGCTCGAACGAGATTCAACATTGCTTTTACAGCTTAAGAATCTTCCTTTGTTAAATGGATGCCCAGTTCAAGATAGGCCACTTGGATGAGCTGCAATTCCACACAGATTGCATTTAATAGGTTTTGCAACCTTATAATTGAACCCACTACAAGTAGCATTCATTGTAAAATAGAAATTAAATGTAGAATAAGCAAAACTATACACTGTATGGAAATACGTTATAAAATGAGAGAGAACGTTATAAACACGTCTGACCTCACTGACAGATAAATACAAAGTTATATATATCAAATCTCTTTCCATTTTAATTAAAGTACACATCTTATTAAATCTCTTTCCATTTAAATAAAAGCACACGACTTATTAAATC
>NW_014571133.1:0-1024 GCF_001313835.1 Polistes canadensis
ACATAAAGAAATGCTATATAAAAAAAGCTGTAAAACGTTTTCTTTCAAGTTTTAAAGCGCAAACTAACAAATAAAAAGTGTTCCGTTCAATATAATCCAGCAAATAACACTTATATTTCAACAACTGCAGTCCAAAAAAATGAAAAAAATCATTCTATTACCACATTTTTTGATTAATTAATGTAAAGGATTTAATTCTTTTTCAACGAAACTCGATTGTAGTAAACCTAAAATTTATTTTGTTTTGTTTCTAGTAGAACATTTTTACCGTTGCTAAAAATGTTTAAATATAGGTAAAAAATAATTTTCTCGTCTTTTTGAATTAAACCGTAGTTCAAAAATAGAAGAAACATATTGAAATGCTTTATAAAAAAAACTGTAAAACGTTTTCTTTCAAGTTTTAAAGCGCAAACTATCAAAAAAAATTTGTTACGTTCAATAAAATATAGCAAATAACATTTATATTTCAACAACTGCAATCCAAAAAAAGAAAAAAAATTATTTTATAACAACATTTTTTGGTTACTTTACGTGATGAACTCAATACTTTTTCAACGAAACTCGATTGTAGTAAAGCTGACATCCATTCTGTCTTGTTTCTAATAACACATTTTTACAATCGCAAAAAAGATTTAATACATTTAAAAAGAAATTTTTGATACTTTCTGAATTAAACCGTAGTTCAAAACTATTAGATACATAAAGAAATTCTATATAACAAATGCTGTGAAACGTTTTTATTTAAGTTTTAAAGCGTATACTTACAAATAAAAGGTTTTACGTTCCATAAAATCCAGCAAATATCACTTATATTTTAACAACTGCAGTCTAAAAAAAGGAAAAAAATCATTTTATTACAACAATTTCTGGTTACTTTACGAGAAGAATTCAATTCTTATTCAACGAAACTCGATTGTAGTAAACTAAACATCCATTCTATCTTGTTTCTAATAGCAAATTTTTACCTTTAAAAAAAAGATTTAATACATTTAAAAAGAAACTTTTGCTACTTTATGAATTAAAC
>NW_014571133.1:3936-4620 GCF_001313835.1 Polistes canadensis
CAACATTTTTTGGTTACTTAACGTGAAGAATTCAATTCTTTTTCAACGAAACTCGATTGTTGTCAACCAAACATCTACTCTGTATAGTTTCTAATAGCACATTTTAACCTTCACTAAAAATGTTTAGATATATTTTAAAAAATTTTTGCTACTTTCTGAATTAAACCGTAGTTCTAAACTATTAGATACCTAAACAAATGCTATATAACAAAAGCTGTAAAACGTTTTCTTTGAAGTTTTAAAGCCCATACTAACAAATAAAAAGTGTTACGTTCAATAAAATCCTGCAAATAACATTTATACTTTAGCAACTGCAGTCCAAAAAAAATGAAAAAAATCATTTTATTATAACATTTTTTGTTTACTTTACGTGAAGAATTCAATTCTTTTTCAGCGAGACTCGATTGTAGTAAACCTGACATCCATTCTGTCTGGTTTTTAATARCAAATTTTTACCTTCACAAAAAAGATTTATTATATTTAAAAGAAATTCTTGCTACTTTTCTAATTAAACTGTAGTTAAAATTTAGCAGATACATAAAGAAATGCTATATAGAAATAGCTGGTAAATGTTTTCTTTAAAGTTTTAAAGCGTATACTAACAAATAAAAAGTGTTACGTTTAATAAAATTCAGCGAAGAACATTTATATTTCAACAACTGCAGTCCAAAAAAAAAAAAAAAT
>NW_014571134.1:0-5346 GCF_001313835.1 Polistes canadensis
TATTTATTTATAAGGATACGCTTTAAAGATTGAAAGAAAACGTTTCATAGCTTCTGTTATACAGCACTTATACAGAAGTCTTATAGTTTTTAACTGCAATTAGATTTACAAAGTTGCGAAAAATTCCTTTAAATACATTGACAATTTTTTAGCGTCGGTAAAAATATGTTAGTAAAAACAAAAAAGAATAGATGGTAGGTTAACTACAATCGGATTTTTATGAAAACGAACTGTATTCTACACATGATGTAACCAAACAAAGTTGTAATAAAATAATTTTTTCTTTTTTTTGGACTGCAGTCGTTTAAATATAAATGATATTTGCAAATAATTTTTGTATAATAAATTTTCTATTTGTCAGTAAACGCTTTAAAACCTAAAAAAAAAACGTTTTATAGCTTTTGGTATATAGCAGTTTTTTCTATACTTTATGATTTTTAACTACGATTTATCGCAGAAAGTGGCAAAAATTTATTTTTAAATATGTTAAATAAGTTTTAACGATTGTAAAAATGTGCTATTAGAAACTAAACAGAATAGATGTAAGGTTGACTAAAATCGGATTGTAATGAAAACGAATTGTATTCTACACGTGAAGTAACTAAACAAAGTTGTTATCAAATGACTTTTTCTCTTTTTCTAGACTGCAGTCATTGAAATATAAATAATATTTGCAAGAAATTATTGTACATTAAATTTTTTATTTTTTAGTATACGCTTTAAAACTTGAAAGAAATCGTTTTATAGATTTTGTTATATAACACTTTCTTAGAAATCTTATAGGTTTCAACTTCAATTTATTCCAGAAAGTAGCAAAAACTTTATTTCGAATATATTGAAAAATGTTTAGCGACGATAAAAATGTAGTAATAAAATCAAAACAGAATATATGTTAGGTTGACTACAATCGGATTTTAAAGGAAACGAATTGTATTCTACACGTAAAGTAAATAAGTAAAATTGTAATAAAATGATTTTTTCTCTTTTTTTGGGCTGCAATCGTTGAAATATAAATGATATTTGCAAGAAATTTTTGTACATTAAATTTTTTATTAGCTAGTATACGCTTAAAAACTTGAAAGAAAACGTTTTACAGCTTTTGTTATATAACAGTTTTTTCTATATTTTATAGTTTTTACCTACGATTTAATCCAGAAATAAGCGTAAATTTCTCTTAAAATATATTGAAATATTTTTAACGACGGTAAAAATGTGCTATTAGAAACTAGACAGAATAGTTGTCAGGTTTATTATAATCGAGTTCCGTTGAAAAACTATTGAATTCTTCACGTAAAATAATCAAAAAATGGTGTAATAAATGATATTATCTCTTTTTTTTGTCTGCAGTAGTCAAAATATAAATGTTGTTTGCCCAATTTCTTCAGACTTAACACTTTTTGTTTGTAAGTATAGGCTTTAAAAACTTAAAAAAAAACGTTTTATAGCTTTTTGTATATAGCAGTTCTTTCTATACTTTATAGTTTTTAACTACGATTTAATGCAGAAAGTAGAAAAATTTATTTTTAAATTTATTGAATAACTTTTAACGACGGTAAAAATGTGCTATAAGAAACTAAACAGAATAAATGTTAGGTTGACTACAATACAATTTTGTCGAAAAAGTAATAAAATCTACTCGTGAGTTTACCAAAAACAGATGTAATAAAATGTTTTTCTTTTTTGGACTGCAGTTATTGAAATATAATTGATATTTGCTTGAAATTATTGGACATAACACTTTTTATTTGTTAGAAAACGCTTTAAAACTTAAAAGAAAACGTTTTATAGCTTTTGTTATATAGCAGATTTATCTAAATTTTATAGTTTTTAACTATAATTTATTCCAAAAGTAGCTAAAATACTTTTAAATATTTTGAGAAATTTTTGACTACGGTAAAAATGTGCTTTTAAAAACAAAACAGAATAGATGTTAGGTTGACTACAGTCGGATTTTAATGAAAACGATATGTATTCTACACGTAAAGCAACTAAAGAAAGTGGTAATAAAATGATTTTTTCTCTTTTTTTGGACTGCAGTCGTTAAAATATATATGATATTTGCAAGAAATTATTGTACATTAAATTTTTTATTTGTTAGTATACGCTTTAAAACTTGAAAGGAAACGTTTTATAGCTTTTGTTATATAGCAGTTTTTTTTAAATTTTATAGTATTTAACTACGATTTAATCCAGAAAGTAGCAAAAAGTTATCTTAATATGTATTAAAAAATTTTTAGCGACAGTAAAAATAGGCTACAAGAAACAAAACAGAATAGTTGTTAGGTTTATATCAATCGAGTTCCGTTGAAGAGATTTTGAATTCTTCACGTAAAGTAACCAAAAAATGTTCTAATAAAATGATTTTTTTTCCTTTTTTTGATCGCAGTAGTCGAAATATAAATAATGTTTGTTAAATAGTTTCGGACTAAACACTATTTATTTATAAGGATACGCTTACAGAATGAAAGAAAACGCTTTATAGCTTCTGATATATAGCACTTTTATAGAAGTTTTATAGTTTTTGACTACAATTAAATTCACAGAGTAGCGAAAATTTCTTTTAGATATATTAAAAAATTTATACTAAAGGTAAGGATTTGCTTTTAGAAACTAAACAGAATAGATTTTATATTGACTACAATCTAATTTTGTCGAAAAAGAACTGAAATCTACACGTGAAGTAACCAAAAATAGATGTAATAAAATGATTTTTTTTATTTTTTTTGACTGTAGTTTTTGAAATATAAAATAAATTTCCCAGATTTTATTGGACATAACACTTTTTATGTGTCAGTATACGCGTAAAAACTTGAAAGAAAATGTTTTATAGCTTTTTTCATATAACACTTTTTTATAATTTTATAGTTTTTAACTACAATTAAATCCAGAAATCAGCGAAAATTTCTCCCTAAATATTTTGATATATTTTTGCGACAGTAAAAAAAGGCAACAAGAAACTAAACAGAATATTTGTCAGGTTTATTACAATCGAGTTCTGTTGAAAAAGTATTGAATTCTTCACGTAAAGTAACCAAAAAATGGTGTAATAAAATGATTTTTTCTCTTCCTTTTGACAACAGTATTCGAAATATAAATGATATTTGCTAAATTTTTTTGGACTTTAGGCATTTTGATTGTAAGTATACGCTTTAAAAATTGAAAGAAAACGTTTCGTAGCTTCTGTTATATAGCACTTACACAGAAGTTTTATAGTTTTTATCTACAGTTAAATTCACAAAGTAGCGAAAATTTCCTATAAATATATATTGAGAAATTTTTTAGCGACGGTAAAAATGTGGTAATAAAAACAAAACAGAATAGATGTTAGGTTGACTACAATCGACTTTTGTCGAATGTGACGTTCTCGCAATTAAACGAACTACCCCACAAAAATTTGCCCTAATTTTGACCAGTCCGTAGAGCCGGTACTTTGCCAGGGATTGGGGCTAGACGAGCCAGCACTAGTAAGTTCCAAAAAGAATAAGGTGTACTTATCTTTAATAAAGTATCAAAATGACCTTCGGATCGAATTGTGCTAACTCCCGATAATCTACGGACCTAACAGCTTCTGAATCGATTATGTTGATTAAACGGTCGCAGGATTATGGTGTAATATTGGTTTTATTCATTAGAATAATGTAACTTTTTCACAGGTAAAACTAAAGTATATTCTTATATAAAATTACACAATTGATTACACAAAGTAATGGAGAAGTCTATCTTTCTAGCCAACTAAATAGAAAGAGTATCTGGAAAAAGACTTTTTTTGTTTAACGTATAAAAGAGACAAATCTTAAAGATTTGTCTGAGGCTTTCTTAAAGGAAGAGAGACCCTTAGGCACAAAACGTATAAGTATGTATTATTAAAAAGAGATAATTATTATTAAGTTAATATTTTCAAGAGTGAATAGTTTCGAGGTTGCCGGTAGACTGACTGGAGAGAAGTACCTAGGCTCCCAACGTCGAGTTCCGCACGGCCGAGTGGGAGGTGCCCCCACTCGTGCTAAATGCCTCTCCCACTACCAACCATCCCCAACCCGTAAGACAGGAATGTTCTGACTTCATAGTTTTTCACGTGCGAATAAATATTAGTTACAATCCAGCGCCAAACCGCTTCGTCAGCTGAAAACGGAATTTTGCTTTAGAAAGATATAGGTTACAATCAAGCGGGAATTCTCCGAAGAGAGGATGGTGTTAAGTTACTATAAGTTAGAGATTCTCGGAACTGCACGTGCGTTTTATACTTGAGCTAATAGATTTCTTTTCATTGCACGTGTGCCTTTATCTCGACCATGGAATTCTTATGTGCAACCTAACATTATTACCTTTTATTACTTTGCACAAATGTTATTAATTATTTGTTTTATTAATTATTAATAGTTGTCAAAGTTTATCCTTGAATAAAAAAAAAGAAATAAGACCTATAATAATGTTATGTGCAGCTATTATTTAAATAACGACAAGTGCCATTAATAATTGTTATATTAACTAAATGTCGAATAATAAGTGTTGGTAATGTGGGAGCACGAAGTCGGTAATACCGACTTCCAAAAGAACGTTTACCGACCTCAGTTGTCGTTAAGGCAGATTTCCTTATAGATGAGCATCGACATACGTTCTATTATTACCGTATGCTGTCCAAAAATGATAATTGTCGATAGTCGTTCATGAGAGCGTAAAATACAAATAGACTTTTCAATGAATATAATATAAGGTGAATCATCTTACGGTTATTTGTTATACAACGGTAAAGTATGCGCAAATGTCAATAATATAATGTAATAATATTAATAATAATGTAATAAATGTTAATAATATAATATAATAATATTAATAAAAATATGTAAGTGACAAAATTTTGAAAATGTTCATAAATATGACAGGAGGACAAATTACAATATTTTAGGTAGTACGTTCGGTATACCAAATCGTTACTAGGACGTGACACAAAAAAGAATTGTATTCTACGCGTGAGTTTACCAAAAGCAGTTGTAATAAAATGTTTTTTTTTTTGGGACTGCAGTTGTTGAAATATAAAGGATATTTGCTAGATTTTATAGAACATACCACTTTTTATTTGTGAGTATACGCTTTAAAACTGGAAAGAAATCGTTGGTCACGTCCTAGTGACGATTTGATATACCAGATGTACTATCCGTTGATTGTGATTTTTCCTCCTTTTATATTTACGAAAATTTTTAAAATTTTGTCACTTACATATTTTTATTAATTATATTATATTATTAACATCTATTACATTATTATTATTCTTATTACATTATATTATTACCATTATATTATATAATTAACATTTGCGCGTGGTTACGATATGATTACTAGGGTAAT
>NW_014571135.1:0-1120 GCF_001313835.1 Polistes canadensis
TTAAATATATTGAAAAATTTATAGTGTCGGTAAAATGTGCTACTAGTAACAAGACAGAATAGATGTCAGGTTGACTACAATCGAGTTTTGTTGAAAAAGAATTGAATTTTTCACGTAAAGTAAACAAAAAATTTTGTAATAAAATAAATTTTTTGCTTTTTTTGGACTGCAATTGTTAAAAAATAAGTGTTATTTGTTGTATTTTATTGAACGTAACACTTTCTATTTGTTAGTATACGCTTTAAAACTTGAAAGAAAACGTTTTACAGATTTTGTTATATAGCATTTCTTTATGTATCTGGTAGTTTTAAACTACGGTTTATATTGAAAAAGACGCGAAAATTTTTCTTAGATATATTTAAAAATTTATAGTGACGGTAAAGACTGCTTTTAGTAACAAGACAGAATAGATGTCAGGCTGACTACAATCGAGTTTCGTTGAAAAGAATTGAATTTTTTACGTAAAGTAACCAAAACATGTTGTAATGGAATGATTTTTTTTCTTTTTTTGGACCGCAGTTGTTGAAATATGAATTTATTGTTTGGATTTAATTAGACATAACACTTTTTACTTATTAGTATACGCCTTAAAATTTAAAAGAAAATATTTTTTAGCTTTTGTTATATAACATTTCTTTATGTATATAATAGTTTTGAAATACGGTTTAATTCAGAAAGATGCAGAAATTCCTTTTTAAATATATTAAATCTCTGTTGTGAAGGTAAAAATGTCCTATTAGAAACAAGAAAGAATGGATGTCAGGTTTACTACAATCGTGTTTCGTTGAAAAACAATTGAGCTGTTCACGTAAAGTAACCGAAAAAAGTTGTAATGAAATGATTTTTTTCCTTCTTCTGAACTGCAGTGTTTGAAATATAAATGTTATTTGCTTCATTTTATTGAACGAACACTTTTTATTTGTTAGTATGTGCTTTAAAACTCGAAAGAAAACATTTTACAGCTTTTTTTATAAAGCATTTCTTTATGTATCTGCTAGTTTTGAACTACGGTTTGATTCAGAAAGTAGGAAGAATTTCTTTTAAAATGTATTTAAACATTTTTAGCGACAGTTAAAATGTGCTACTATAAACAAAGTAGATTAAATGTCAGGTTTACTAC
>NW_014571135.1:3382-5324 GCF_001313835.1 Polistes canadensis
GTGACGGTAAAATGTGATATTTGTAACAAGACAGAATAGATGTCAGGTTTACTACAATCGAATTTCGTTGAAAAATGATTGGATTCTTCACGTAAAGTAACTTAAAAATATTGTAATAGTATGATTTGTACCCTTTTTTTCTACTGCAGTTGTTGAAATATAAATGTTATTTGCTGGATTTTATTGAACATACCACTTTTTACTTATTAGTATACATTTGAAAACTTGAAAGAAAACGTTTTACAGCTCTTTTTTTATTGCACTTCTTTATGTATCTGATAGTTTTGAACTACGGTTTAATTCAGAAGGTAGCAAAAATTGCATTCTAAATACATTTAGACAATTTTTGCAACGGTTAAAATGTGCTATTAGGAACAAGACAGAATGGATGTCAGGTTTACTACAATCGAGTTTCGTTGAAAAAGAATTGAGTTTCTCACTTACAGTAACCAAAAAATGTTGTAGTAAAATGATCTTTTTCCTTTTTTTGGACTGCAGTTGCTGAAATATAAATGTTATTTACTGGATTTTATTGAACGTAACACTTTTTATTTGTTAGTATAGACTTTAAAACTTGAAAGAAAACGTTTAACAGCTTTTGCTATATAGCATTTCTTTATGTATCTAATAGATTTGAAATACGGTTTAATTCTGAAAGTAGCAAAAATTTCTTTCTAAATATATTTAAACATTTTTAGCGACGGTTCAAATGTGCTACTAGAAACAAAACAGATTAAATGTCAGGTTTACTACAATCGTGGTTCGTTGAAAAATAATTAAGTTCTTTACGTACAGTAACCAAAAAATGTTGTAATAAAATGATTTTTTTCCTTTTTTTGGACTGCAGTTGTTAAAATATAAATGTTATATACTGAATTTTATTGTACTTAACACTTTTTATTTGTTAGTACACTATTTAAGACTTGAAAGGAAATGTTTTACAGCTTTTGTTATATAGAATTTCCTTATGTATCTAATAGTTTTGAACTACGGTTTAATACAGAAAGTAGCAAAAATTTCTTTCTTAATATATTTAAAATTTTTAGCGACGGTTACAATGTGCTATTAGAAACAAGACAGAATGAATGCCAGTTTTACTACAATCGAGTTTCGTTGAAAAAGAATTCAGTCCTTCACGTACAGTAACCAAAAAAGGTTATAGTAAAATGATTTTTTCCCTTTTTTTGGACTGCAGTAGCCGAAATATAAATGTTATTTACAGGATTTTATTGAACGTAACACTTTTTATTTGTTAGTATACGCTTTAATACTTGAAAGAAAACGTTTAACAGCTATTGCTATATTTTTTTTTTTTTTTTATTCATTACAGAACATACAATCAATTCTCGACGAGAATTATAAGTACTTTAGGCTGGCGTGATGTAATAACATGAAATGTACATGAATAATATATACAATGGTGTGTGTAGATATAATACATTAGTATCAAATAATATTACGATGTTTTAAATCATTCAAATCTTGTTCTAAGGTCAGAAGGGTAGAACCTTTTTAGTCTTCGTACTAGTTCATTTGTTTCTAGTAAAATTTTTGCTAAAGAGTTGGTATGTTTGGCTAAACGGGAGTTGTAGCGTTCATTAAAGCTAACAATTTCTTCTTTTATTGTAAATATTCTTAAATATTGATGAATTTTTTCGTTTGTGACGTACCATGGGGCATTGCAAATGTTTCGTAGAGTTTTTGATTGGAACCTCTTTAGAATTTCTATATTGGAGTTACTCGCAGTTCCCCATAGTTGAATTCCTTAAGTCCATATGCGTTTTATAATAGCTTTATAGATAGCGAGCTTTTTTTCCAATTGTAACTTAGACGATCTACYWAAAAGCCAATAAATTTTTCTTACTCGTTCTTTGAGGTGTTTTACTTTGGTTTGTATATGTTGCTTCCATGTCAGCCTTTTGTCTAGGATAATACCTAAATA
>NW_014571136.1:0-1448 GCF_001313835.1 Polistes canadensis
TTGTTCGACATAGGTTGATACATAATTTTTTTATATTATTGCTTTTTATAATTTTAAATTTGTCTTCATATTTAATGTTGAACCATGTTGTGCAATTCCTGTAATCATTCGTTGTTAATTTTTTTATCAAAATGTTAATTGTGTTTTCTATATTTTTCTCCAAAATAATCTTATTACAACATATTACACTTACAAATAAGTTTCCGCCGTTTTTCTTGTTAAAAATTAAGTATTTATTCTAGAAGAATGGTAATTTTAAGGTTTTAAAAATACTGTTCATCACTTGCATTGTCTTTTTCCTATCTCTCAGGCAACATTCGGATCCCACGTCAGAAGAACTCCTTGTCTTTTCAGGCTATCCACGAATTAACTCAATTTTTGTTATCTTCATATGATTTGAACCGCTGCTCCGACAGAGCATGTGCCATGAACCGAAATAGGTGATAATCGGACGGTGCAATGTTTAGTGAATACCGCGGGCGGGGTAACACTTCCAAATCAAGTGTTTCTAAATACTTTTTTACGCGAGCCGATACATGTGGACGACCATTGTCATGCAGGAGAATAGTTTTTTCGTGTTTAGAATAGTATTGAGGGCGTTTTTTGTTAAGAGCTCAGCTCAATCTCATTAATTGTGTTCAATAGAGGGCTCCGGTGATTGTTTCGCTCGGATTAAGCTACTCATAATACACAACACTAAGCTGATCCCACCAAATACACTGCATAAGATTTTTCCGTGAATATTCGGTTTTGCTGTTGATGTTGACGCATGGCTTGGTAATCCCCATGATTTTCTTCTTTTGAGATTATCATAATGGATCCATTTTTCGTCACCAGTGATAAAACGATGTAAAAAACCCTTTTTTTTATGTCTAGTAAACAGTATTTAACTTAAGCATAATCGGCGTTCAATATCTCTCGGCTTTAATTCGTACGGAACCTAATTTCTTTGATTATTAATCTTTTTTAACGATTTTAAACGCTTTGAGACTGCTTGCTGAGTGACTTCTAATGGTACAGCAAGTTCTTATTGTGTTTGAAATGAATCTTCCTTAAATATTTCCTTTACTTCTGCATTCTCGTAAATTTTTGGCCTTCCACTGCGATCTTTGTCTTCTACGTCGAACTCACCGTTTTTTTATCTTTTTAAACCACTCACGACATGTTCTCTCACTCAAAGCAGTCTCACTATATGCTTCTACGAGCAACTAATGCTCCTCAGTAGCAGATTTCTTTATATTAAAGAAGTAAACAAATATTTCCCTTAAATGACGCTTACTTTGCTCATATTTTACCATTTTTAACTAAAAAAAATTATATTTTACTAATATGAAATCAATAATATAATAGGTTATGTTGTTCTTAAACGTCCAAACTAATTTTTAAGCAGGATATCATCTGCGAAAGTTAACGGAAACTCCGCGCCGCGCTATCTACATTAAAACGGC
>NW_014571136.1:2788-4944 GCF_001313835.1 Polistes canadensis
TTGTAGTAAACCTGACATTTATTTTGTCTTGTTTCGAATAGCACATTTTACCGTCACTATAAATTTTGCAATATATTTAAGAAAAATTTTTAGTGTTTTCTGAATAAAACCGTAGTTCAAAACTATCAGATACATAAAGAAATGGTATATAATAAAATCTGTAATAAGTTTTCTTCCAAATTTTAAAGCGTATATTAACAAATAAAAAGTGTTACGTTCAATAAAATGCTGCAAATAACATTTATATTCCAACAACTGCAATTTAAAGAAAGGAAAAAAATCATTTCATTACAACAGTTTTTAGTTACCTGACGTAAAGAATTTAATTCTTTTTAAAAAAAACTCGATTGTAGTAAACCTGACATTTACTTTATTTTGTTTCTAGTAGCACATTTTTACCATCCCTAAAAATTTTTAAATACAATTAAAAGGAATTTCTTGCTACTTTCTTAATAAAACCGTAGTCTTTAAACTATCAGATACATAAAGAAATGCTACATAACAAAAGATGTAAAACGTTTTCTTTCAAATTGTAAAGCGTATACTAACAAATAAAAAGTGGTATTTTCCATAAAATCGGGCAAATAAAACTTATAATTTGACAACACCAGTAAAAAAAAAAGGAAACAAATCATTTTATTACAAAATTTTTTGGTTACTTAACGTAAAGGATTTAATTTTTTTTCAACGAAACTCGATTGTAGTAAAGCTGACATCCCTTCTGACTTGTTCCGAAAAGCACATATTTACCTTCACAAAAAAGATGTAATATATATGAAAAAAAAAAAATTGCTATTTTTTGAATTAAACCGTAGTTTAAAACTAGCAGATACATAAAGAGATGCTATATAGAAAAAGCTGTAAAACGTTTTCTTTCAAGTTTTAATGCGTATACTAACAAACAGAAAGTGTTTCGTTTTATAAATTCCACCAAATAACATTTATATTTCCAAACTGCAGTTTAAAAAAAGGAAAAAAATCATTTTAATTCAACATTTTTTGATAACTTAACGTGAAGAATTACATACTTTTTTAACGCAACTCGATTGTAGTAAACCTGACATTTATTTTCTTTTGTTTCGAATAGCACATATTACCGTTACTATAACTTTTTCAATATACTTAAGAAAAATTTTTGCTGCTTTCTGAATTAAACTGTAGTTCAAAACTATCAGATACATAAATAAATGGTATAGAATAAAAGCTGAAAAAAGCTTTCTTTTCAGTTTTAAAGCGTATACTAACAAAAAAAAGTGTTACGTTCAATAAAATCCAGCAGATAACATTTAGATTTTTACAAGTGCAGTTTTGAAAAAGGAAAAAAATCATTTCATTACAACATTTTTTTAGTACTTAATGTAAAGAATTCCATTCTTTTTCAACGAAACTCGATTGTAATAAACCTGACATTTATTTTGTCTTGTTTCGAATAGCACTTTTTACCGTAACTATAAATATTTAAATATATTTAAGAAAAATTTTTGGTTCTTTCTGAATTAAACCGTAGTACCAAACTATCAGATACATAAAGAAATGCTACATAACGATTGATGTAAAACGTTTTCTTTCAAGTTGTAAGGCGCATACTTACATATAAAATGTGTTACGTTCCATAATATCCTGCAAATAGCACTTATATTTCAACAACTGCAGTCCCAAAGAAGGAAAAAAATCATTTAATTACTACATTTTTTGGTTATTTAACGTAAAAAAATAATTCTTTTTCAACAAAACTCGATTGAAGTAAACCTGACATCCATACTAACTTGTTTCTAATAGCACATTATTACCTTCAACAAAAGATTTAATATATCTAAAAAGAAAATTTTGCTACTTTCTGAATTAAACCGTAGTTCAAAACTAGCAGATACATAAAGAATCTCTATATAAAAAAAGTTGTAAAGCCTTTTCTTTCAAGTTTTAAAGCGAATACTGACAAATAAATAGTGTAAAGTTTAATAAAACCCTGCAAATAACATTTATTTCTTAACAACTGCAGTCCAAAAAAAGGAAAAAAATCATTATATTACAACATTTTTTGGTTACTTTACGTGAAGAACTAAATTCTTTTTYAACTAATCTCGATTGTAGTAAACCTGACATATATTTTGTCTTGTTTTGAATAGCACATTTTACCGTCACTATAAATTTTTCAA
>NW_014571137.1:0-1329 GCF_001313835.1 Polistes canadensis
TTCTATTTAAATAAAAGTACTTAAGTTATTAAATCCTTTTTGATTTAAATTTTAGTACCTTACTCATACAAACTTTTTTTGTTTGAATAAAAGTACCTTACTTAATAAAACTCTTTGTATTTACATGACAGTTTTAAACCTATTTAATCTCACTTTATTTTTTTATTAAAGTACTTAACTCAATAAATCTTTTTCTATATTAAAAAAGTTCTCAACTTATTTAATCTCTCTCATTTTTAATGATATAACTCAACTAATTTATACTTCTTCTATTTAAACAAAAGTACTAAATTTTTAAAATCTTTTTCTATTTGAATGAAATTACTAAACTTATTTATTCTTATTTTATTTAAACAAAAGTACTAGACTTCTTAAATCTATTTCCGTTTTAATAAAAGTATTAGGTGTACAAATAAGTTTTTTTTTTATTAAAAATTAAGTATTTATTATAGAAGAATGATAATTTTAAGGTTATATAAAATACTGTCCATCACTTGCAATGACTTTTTCCTATCCCTCAGGCAACATTCGGATCCCACGTCGGAAGAACTCCTTGTCTTTTAAGGCTATCCACGAATCAACCCAATTTTTGGTATCCTCATATGGTTTGAACCGCTGCTCCGACAGAGCATGTGCCATGGACCGAAATAGGTGATAATCGGACGGTGCAATGTCTGGTGAATATGGCGGGTGGGGTAACACTTCCCAATCAAGTGTTACCAAATACTTTTTCACGGGAGCCGCTAAATGTGGAGGAGCATTGTCATGCAGGAGAATAAATTTTTCGTGTCTAGAATAGTATTGAGGGCGTTTTTTCTTTAGAGCTCGGCTCAATCTCATTAACTGTGTTCGATAGAGGGCTCCGGTGACTCTTTCGCTCGGATTAAGCAACTCATAATACACTACACCCAGCTGATCCCACCAAATACACAGCATGAGTTTTTTTCCGTGAATATTCGGTTTTGCTGTTGATGTTGACGCATCGCTTGGTAATCCTCATGATTTTCTTCTTTTTGGATTATCATAATGTATCCATTTCTCGTCGCTAGTGATGATACGATGTAAAAAACCCTTTTGTTTTATGTCTAGCAAGCAGTATTTCACTTAAGCATAATCGGCGTTCAATATATCTCGGCTTTAATTCGTACGGAACCCAATTTCCTTGTTTATTATTCATTCTTAATGATTTTAAACGATGTGAGACTGCTTGCTGAGTGACATCTAATGTTACAGCAAGTTCTTTTTGTGTTTGAGATGAATCTTCCTCCAATATTTCCTCCAATTCTGCGTCCTCGTAAATTTTTGGCCTTCCACTGCGATCTTTGTCTT
>NW_014571137.1:2590-5148 GCF_001313835.1 Polistes canadensis
AACTATCAGATACATAAAGAAATGCTATATAACAAAAGCTATAAAACATTTTCTTTCCAGTTTTAAAGCGTATACAAGCAAGTAAAAAGTTTTAGGTCCAATAAAATCCAGCAAATAACATGTATATTTTAACAACTGCAGTCCAAAGAAAGGAAAAAAGTCATTACATTACAACATTTCTTGGTTACTTTACGTGAAGAACACAATTCTTTTTCAACGAGACTCGATTGTAGTAAACCTGAAATCCACTCTGTCTTGTTTCTAATGGCACATTTTTACCTTCATAAAAAAAAATTAATATATTTAAAAAGAAATATTTGCCACTTTTTGAATTAAACCTAGTTCAAAACTATTAGATACATAAAAAAATGCTATATAACAAAAGATGTACAACGTTTTCTTTTAAGTTTTAAAGCGAATACTAACAAATAAAAAGTGGTATGTTCATTAAAATCTAGCAAATATCATTTACTTTTCAACATCTGCAGTCAAAGAAAAGAGAAAAGATCAATTTATTACAATTTTGTATGGTTACTTCACGTGTAGAATTCAATTACTTTTCGACCAAATTCGATAGTAGTCATCTAAACATCTATTCTGTTTAGTTTTTAATAGCACATCTTAACCTTTGCTAAAAAATTTTGTTATTATATATAAAAAGAAATTTTTCTCCTTTCTGGATTAGATAGTAATTAATAACTATACAATTTTTAAAAAAGTGCTATATAACAAAAGCTGTAAAACGTTCTCTTTTAAGTTTTAAAGCATATACTAACAATTAAAAAGTTGTATTTCCAATAAAATCTAGCAAATATTATTTTCTTTAAACAACTGCAGTCGGAAAAAAGTAAATACATCATTTTATTACCACTTTTTTTAGTTTTTTTAGGTTTTAATTTTATTTAATTTTCGACAAAATTCGATTGTAGTCAACAAAACATCTATTCTATTTTTTTTCTAGTAGCACATTTCTACTGTCGTTAAAAATAATTGAATATATTACGAAAGAAATTTTCGCTACATTCTGGATTAAATCGTAGTTAAAAATTATAACAAATCTGAAACAGTACTATTTAACAAAAGCAGTGAAACGTTTTTTTTTATGCTTTGAAACGTATACTTACAAATAAAAAGTGTTAAGTCCGAAAATATTTGGCAAACATCATTAATAATTGGACTACTGCAGTCAAAAAAAAGAAAAAATCATTTTATTACAACTTTTTTTGTTTACTTTGCGTGTAGAATTCAATTATTTTTGAGTAAAATTCGATAGTAGTCAACCAAACATCTATTCTGTTTAGTTTTTAATAGCACATTTATACCTTCGCTTAAAAATTTGTAATATATTTAAAAAGACATTTTCGCTACTTTCTGGATTAAAACGTAGTTAAAGATTATAAAAAACCTTAAGAAGTTCTATTTACCAAAAGCTATGAAACGCTTTGTCCAGCTTAAAAGCGTATACTTACAAATAAAAAGTGTTAAGTCCAATAAAGTCCAGCAAATAACATTTATATTTTAACAACTGAAGTCCAAAAAAAGGAATAAAATCATTCTATTACAACATTTTTATGTTACTTTACGTGAAGAATTCAATTCTATTTGGACGAAACTCGATTGTAGTCAAACTAGCATCTATTATATTTTGTTTTTAATAGCACATTTTACCGTCGCTTAAATTTTTTCAATATATTTAGGAAAATTTTCGCTGCTTTTGAGATTAAATAATAGTTAAAAACTATTAGATATTTAAAGAAATGCTATATAAAGAAATTTATAAAACGTTTTCTTTCAAGTTTGAAAGCTAATACGAACAAATAAAAAGTGTTAGCTTCAATAGAGTCTAGCAAAAATCATTTTTTTTAACAACTGCAGTCAAAGAAAAGAGAAAGAATCATATTATTACGACTCTTTTTAATTACTTAACGTGTAGAATTCAATTATTTTTCGACAAAATTCGATTGTAGTTAACCAAACATCCATTCTGTTTTGTTTTTAGTAGCACATTTTTACCGTCGTTAAAATTATTTTAATATATTTCGAGATAAATTTTCGCTACTTTGGGGATAAAATCGCAGTTAGAAACTACAAAATTTCAGAAAAAGTACTATATAACAAAAAATATAAAACGTTTTCTTTCAAGTTTCAAAGCGTGTTCTATCAAATAAAAAGTGCTATTTCCAATAAAATCTAGCAAATAATAGTTACTTTTTAGCAACTGCAGTCGATGAAAATAGAAAAAAACATTTTATTAAAATTTTTGTTGGTTACTTCCCTTTTAGAATTCAATTTTTTTTGACAAAATTCGATTGTAGTCAATAAAAAATTAATTCTGTTAAGTTTCTAATAACATATTTTTATCTTCGCTAAAAAATTTCTAATATATTTAGAAAAAAATTTTCGCTACTTTCTTGAATAAATCGTAGTTAAAAATTATAAAATATCTAGAAAAGTGCTATTTCACAAAAGCTATGTATCGTTTTCTTTAAAGCTTTAAAGCGTATACTTACAAATAAAAAGTGGTAAGACCGAAAAAATTTGTAAATTATTATTTATAT
>NW_014571138.1:0-1181 GCF_001313835.1 Polistes canadensis
TATCAAACTGTCGAGAACTTCTACCTGAAAGTTTTTCCTTCACCTCTTATTGACTGGGCTATACGTGTATAATATATATTACAAATAAAACATATACATATATTATATATACCTTTTCTAATAATAATAATACAAAATAATTTCTACTTCAAATTTGTATTAACTTATTTCCTGATAAATTGCAACTCGTGGTTATAGAAGTGAATGGGTTAAACATTAATGTAAAATGTATGTGACAAAACTTGAATATGTATGGGATAGTATTGTCTCGTATTAGAAAAAAGAAATTAAAAAGGAAACATCCTTCTGACTGTGACTTATATAAATCAAAATTGTAATAGTAGACAATTACATATGTAATATATTATTTTATAACATTTGGTTAACACAGGAATATTTAAATTATCAAAGACGAGAAGATAATATTGTTGATTAGTTTATTCTTTAATTTAATGTTTCATTTTTCTTTATCGTTATGATAATCAAAATAATACAAAATTATTACAGAATATAAAGAATACAATTAATTAATTAAATTATTTATTAATTACTTGTCTCACGACACCTGACGAATCAGGACGATAAGTGTTTTCACCGTCGATTATGTCAAATGGTGGAACTGTAATAATATTTCTTTTGCTTCTTGATTTGACTTCATCCCCTTCCACCTTCCCCTCTTCGTTATTATCTTTATTCTCGTTCGCATTTTCAACTTTCTCTTTACCAGCAGAAACATTCTCATTCGTATTATCTGCCATTTTTATATTTGTCTCACGATCGGATGGTACTTTCTATCTTTTTTTTTTTTCTCTTTCTTTTCCCTCAGGATAAAAGAAAAATTAGAATCTCCTTGTACGATATTTTATCGAAAACCCGATGAAAGGTCAACGATAATTCTGATCTCAGCGTAGATAATAAATCTAATTTAATCCTCTTCTTTTTTTCTTTCCTCTTACTTCCTTACTTTGTTAATCTTGATAACAAATTTGATAAGAATCCTGACGCAATTCTGAAAATCTGACGATGAAGTAATTCTTATTTAATGTACTCCAATTGTATTTTATATATATATATATATATGTGTGTATATTATATCTTGTATATATTGTATATTAATTATGTTTACACATAATAATATAAAGAATATATTTTTACGAAATTAATTTTTATATTGTATTTTA
>NW_014571138.1:3656-5449 GCF_001313835.1 Polistes canadensis
AAATAAAAGGAAACAATGTATAACGCGCATTACAAATAGATTTTTTCAACGGGTTTTAAATTGTAACCGAGACCACCCCACACATAGATAGATAAATACTATTACACTTTTATGGATTAATTTTTGTATAAAATGTACAATATACTTGAACTAATGATTATTTCGTTTTATTTATTATTTGTCATAATTTTTGATGATGTTTAAAATGTCCTAATTACTTTTGAATTTTTACATCGAAATAATAGAGAAATAAAATTCGTATAATTTTTTCTCACACGAAGGATTAATTATATTGAAAATAAGTAATATCATTAATATATAAGTATTATTTATTATACGATTATATTAATATTAATTATTAAAGCGACTCTTTCTTTAATAACATTGGCAAAGAGAAAGAAAAAAAATAAGAAAAATCCTTTTCCTATAAAAACTCGCACCTGTTGAACCGATTTTAATCTACAAAATTTCCTACTACCATAATCATACTTAAATCAAATCCGATTAAATAACAATTAGATATTACATATTCCGAAAAAGAAGCGCGATAAATCTTTCTTTCTACGAAGGATAATTCGTATTTCGCAGAAAGAGAAACGAGTTGTTAGTTGAAGATATTTTAAAATTCGTTTTGCGACAAAATTAAGCGTTAATGAGTTTAAAATCGATTAAATAAAAAAAAAAGGAAAAAAAAGGTAAGAAAAGTTAGATTAGTTCGGTACTTTATTCCCTTTCCTCCTCGTTTTTTTTTTTTTTTTTTCATTCATTCCTTCATTTCTTTTTCTTTTTTTTTTTTCTTATCAAATGGTTTCCAAATCACAATGCAAGAAGTTCCTTTGGGATACCCTCGAACCTTTAACGTTTTCAGCAGATTTTTTCGCGAAAGGTTCGTCCTGAAAGTGGTGGTCTTTATTATCCTATCTCACCCTTTAAACCCGTTTTGGACGTTTGTAGAATTTTACATTCGATTTTGTGAACGTTCTCTCTCTCTCTCTCTCTCTCTCTCTCTCTCTCTCTCTATTGGATTTGCAATTACTGATCTTCCTCTCGTGGGAGCCACACCTGCGAATGATTGAAGACGCGAGAAATGATCTAAAATCTCTCCTACCTTTCAAATAGAGATATTATATGTCTCTGTCTCTCTCTCTCTATATATATATATCTAACTCACTCTAATAAACGTAATCTAGCATACGGTGACGTTACCAAAAGATTTTCTTTTCTTCTCTTTTTTATTATTAATAGAAGAAATATATATATATACAATCACAATTATAATCAATGATAATTATAATATATAAGTAATTTATGCTAGACACGAGTTGCAAGTTTAAAAGATATTTTACAATGTTACAACGATAAGTATTGTATAAACGTATATAATTCTATTTTATTCCTAACATAATTATATTAATTAATCAAAAATTTTGTTTCTTTCTCTATCTAAATCAGAAGGATAGAAATTTTGTATTCTGCGTACTAAATTTAAATTTGTATTTGCGAGAGATGATAGAGGTGAGTTTTTTAATGAGCATATTTATGAAAAATGAAATCAAATTCTAATCAAATTGATTGCCACCTCTCTTATTGGATTTTGTTCTTAAATTAATTAAAAACAAAAGAAGTATATATATTATAAATTTAACGTTCCTATCGAATATCGTTTTAAAACTATTCACCACCCCCCCCCCCAACCCCCTTATTTTCTATCGAATATCGTTTGATAACTATTGCGTTTATTAATTTTCCAAAAAAAAACACACATAGTACGTTATTATTATTATTATTATTAT
>NW_014571139.1:0-1205 GCF_001313835.1 Polistes canadensis
GAACGTAACACTTTTTACTTATTAGTATGCGCTTGAAAACTTGGAAGAAAATGTTTTACAGCTTTTGTTTTATACCATTTCTTTAAGTATCTGACAGTTTTGAACTACGGTTTAATTCATAAAGTAGGGAAAATTTCTTTCCTAAAATATTTAAACATTTTTAACGACGGTTAAAATGTGCTACTAGAAACCGAACAGAATGGATGTCAGGTTTACTACAATCGAGTTTCGTTGAAAAAGAATTTAGTACTTTAAGGACAGTAACCAAAGAATGATGTATTAAAATGATTTGTTTCATTTTTTTGAACATCAGTTGTTTAATTATAAATGTTATTTGCTGGATATTTTTGAAAGTAACACTTTTAACTTATTAGTATGCGCTTAAAAACTTGGAAGAAAATGTTTTACAGCTTTTGTTTTATACCATTTGTTTAAGTATTTGATAGTTTTAAACTACGGTTAATTCATAAAGTAGCAAAAATTTCTTCCTAAATATATTTAGACATTTTTAGCGATGGTTAAAATGTGCTACTAGAAACAAAACAGAATGGATGTCAGGTTTATTACAATCAATATTTTTCGAAAAGGATCGAGTTCTTCACGGTAAATACCCAAAAAATGTTACAATAAAATGATTTTTTTTCTTTTTTTAGACTGCAGTTTTTGAAATATAAATGTTATTTGCTCTATTTTATTGTACGTAACACTTTTTATTTGTTAGTATACGCTTTAAAACTTAAAATAAAACGTTTTCAGCTTTTGTTATATAGCATTTGTTTATGTTTCTGATAGTAATAAACTACAGTTGATTTCAGATAGTCGCAAAAATTTCTTTCTAAATATATAAAAACATTATAAGCGCTGGTTTTAATGTGCTACTAGAAGCCAAACATATTGGTTGTCAGTTTTATTACAATCATCTTTCGATGAAAAAGAATTGAGTTTTTTACGTAAAATAACCAAAAAATGTTTATTAAAATAATTTTTTTTTATTTTTTTGACTTCAGTTGTTGAAATATAAATGTTATTTGCTGGATTTTATTGTACAAAACACTTTTTACTTATTAGTATAAGCTTGAAAACTTAAAAGAAAACGTTTTACAGCTTTTGTTATATGGCATTTCTTTATGTATCTAATAGTTTAAACTACGGTTAAATTCTAAAAGTAGCAAAAATTTCTTTCTAAATATATTAAATCTTTTTTG
>NW_014571139.1:4507-5773 GCF_001313835.1 Polistes canadensis
AACACTTTTTATTTGTTAGTATACGCTTTAAAATTTGAAAGAAAACGTTTTAAAGTTTCTTTATATAGCAATTAATTATGTATCTGCTAGTTTTGTACTACGGTTTAATTCAGAAAGTAGCAAAAAGTTCTTTATAAATATATAAAATCTTTTTTGTAAAGGTAAAAATGTGATAATCGAAACAAGTCTGAATGGATGTTAGCTTTACTACAATCGAGTTTCGTTAAAACAGAAGTGAGTACTTCACGTAAGGTAACAAAAAAATATTGTAATAAAATAGGTTTTTTTCTTTTTTTGGACTGCAGTTGTTGTAATATAAATGTTATTTGCTAGACTTAATTGAGCGAAAAACTTTTTATTAATTAGTATACGCTTTAAAATTTGAAAAAAAACGTTTTACAGCTTTTGTTATATAGAATTTCTCTATTTATCTAATAGTTTTGAACTACGGTTTAATTAAGAAAGTAGCAATAATTTCTTTTTAAATATGCTAAATCTTTTTTGTGAAGGTAAAAATGTGTTATACAAAACAAAACAGAATGGATGTCAGCTTTACTACAGTCGAGTTTTGTTAAAAAAGAATTGTATCCTTCACGTTAAGTAACCAAAAGATGTTGTAATTGAATGATTTTTTTCTTTTTTTGGACTGCAGTTTTTGTAATATAAATGTTATTTGCTAGACTTAATTGAACGCAAAACTTTTTATTAATTAGTATACGCTATAAAATTTGAAAAAAAACTTTTTAAAGCTTTTGTTATATGGCATTTCCTTATGTATCTAACAGTTTTGAACTGCGCTTTAATTCAGAAAGTAGCGAAAATTTTTTTTAAATATATTGATAATTTATAGTGACGGTAATATGTGCTATTCGAAACAGGACAAAATAAATGTCAGGTGTACTACAATCAAATTTCGTTAGAAAAGAATTTAATTCTTCACGTTAAGTAACCAAAAAATGTTGTAATAAAATGATTTTTTTCCTTTTTTTGGACTGTAGCTGTTAAAATATAAATTTTTTTTGCAAGATATTATTGAACGTTACACTTTTAATTTGTTATTATGCGTTTTAAAACTTGAGTGAAAACGTTTTAAGGCTTTTGTTATATAGCAATTCTTTATGTATCTGCTAGTTTTGAACTACGGTTTAATTCAGAAAGTAGCAAAAAGTTCTCATTAAATATACTAAATCTTTTTTGTGATGGTAAAAATGCGTTATTCAAAACAAAACAGAACTGATGTCAGCTTTACTACAGTAGAGTTACGTT
>NW_014571140.1:0-1135 GCF_001313835.1 Polistes canadensis
CGCTTTAAAACTTGAAAGAAAACGTTGTACAACTTTTGTTATATAGCATTTCTTTATGTATATAAGACTAAAACTCTTATTTTTAAGTGAAGATAACCAACAAACTAAAATTTGTTTTTCTGAAAACTAAAAAAACGACAATTAAAGTTTATAATTCCCACTTATTCTAAACAGTTTATTTATTTATATTTATAACGAATATTCTTTACTCCTTTTTACATTTGCTTTATTTTGTATTTTCTTCCCCCCTTATTTTATCAATCGCCACTCATTTCTTTCTACCGATTTTATTAATCGATCCTTCCAACGAGAGCTGCTTGAAGTGCGACAAAACACATCAAAGGAATACATTTCCTTTACATGTCCTCCTCCCCCGGGAGAAAAGTTGTAGCAATAGTGAAGCTATGCCACTTACTTTTCTTCATTCCTTATCTGTGCTTTCTCCTTCCATCTTTGAGATGGGAATCAATTTTTTACTATGGAATAAGCCTTCTTCCGATCTTCTTCTTCCAGTTTTAATTTTATATATCGAGTTTGATATTCTCTCTATTACAGTTAAAGGTCCCACTCTTATCTCCTCTAGTTTTTTCCTATTTAGTCTATTGCCATTTTCTATATAAACTCTATCCCCTATATTGAATTCGGAGAGTTTTCTATTCTCATCAAACAATTTTTTATTATATTCATTCGACCTAATACTTCTTCTTAAGGCTTTTTCTCTATCTCTGATCCAATCTTTTTTATTTTTGTCCTCTCTTATTTCCTCTGGTAATATACTCGTGTCTGTACCATCCATTAAATATTTTGGCGTAAAACTGGTAACTGTGTGTTCTGTTCTATTATATCTATCTACACATTCTCTCGCAATCGTTGTCCAAGCTTTCCTCTTTCTCCCCTTCTCATTAATTCTGCATCTTATTTTAATCACCCACGTTTGGTTTAGTCTTTCATTTAACCAATTCGAGAAAGGCGTATCTACAGCCGTAAAAATTAATTAAATATCAGCCTCCTCGAGGAGCTCCTTGTAATCTCTCGAATTAATTCCTGGATATTGGTCCGTTAGAATCATCTCAATTTATCCCATATATAACACGTTTCCTACTAGCTTAATGAAATCGTTAGCGCTCTGAGTTTT
>NW_014571140.1:3645-4920 GCF_001313835.1 Polistes canadensis
GAAAGATAGAGCGTATGTTACTGCACTCCACCCTTTGTCCGCAAAAGTTTCTATAAATCGGTCTTTCCATTCATCCCATGCCGCATCAATTGTTAGTTTAGTCCATGTTGCATAGTACCAGTCTGAACATTGTTTCTCCATAAATAGCCTCAATACCTCTATTTTCATTTCATCCTCTAMAATTTCGAATCTTGCACATTCTTTCACAAACGTCTCCATCCATTGTTTGGCATTTGAGTGTCTACTTGTGAATTTCTCAATCACGAATTTGTCTGCCAGATGTTTCCAATTTCTCTCTCCTTTTTTCCTTTTGGGTGCTCCTATTAGTCTTTCTGRCTCTTTCTCTTCTATTTCCTCTAGATACTGGTCCCGAAACATTATGTTCTCATCTTCATCTAATTATACCTGCTTTAGTTCCTCACTCAATTTGATCCAAACTCTTCTAAATTGATATCTTTCCCTTAAACTATTCTTTACTCTCCTAAAGCTTTCTGTTTTCAATATCTCTACATGATCTCCTACAAATCTGCAATCTTCCGGTAAAACAAATATCCTTCCATCAGTCGTAGCAATATAAGTTATAACTATCGTATTCGTTATTTCATCCTTTAATGTGCCTGCGACCGTAAACTCAAATTGTAGTTTCTCCATTGTCACCAAAATTGTCGTTTTATAAGACTAAAACTCTTATTGTTAAGTAAGGATAACCAACAAACTAAAATTTGTTTTTCTGAAAACCATAAAACGAACATTAAAGTTTATAATTCCCACTTATTCTAAAAAGTTTATTTATTTATATTTATAACGAATATTTTTTACTCCTTTTCACATCTGCTTTATTTTGTATTCTCTCCCTTCCTTTGTTTATCAATCGCCACTCATTTCTTTCTACCGATTTTATTTTTCGATACTTCCAACGAGAGCTGCTTGAAGTGCGACACAACACATCAAAGAAATACATTTCCTTTACATGTATCTAATAGTTCTGAACTACGGTCTAATTAAGAAAGTAGCAAAAATTTCTTTTTAAATGTATTAAATCTTTCTTGTGAAGGTAAAAATGTGCTACTAGAAACAAAACAGAATAGATGTCAGGTTTAATACAATCGATTTTCGTACAAAAAGAATTGAGTTCTTCACGTAAAGTAACCATATAATGTTTTAAAAAAATGATTTTTTTCCTCTTTTTGAACTACAGTTGTTTAATTATAAATGCTATTTGCTAGATATTATTGAACGTAACATATTTATTTGTAAGTACACGCTTTAAAACTT
>NW_014571141.1:0-1724 GCF_001313835.1 Polistes canadensis
ATATAGCATCTCTTTATGTATCTGATAGTTTTGAACTACGGTTTAATTCAAAAAGTAGCAAAAATTGCTTTCTAAATATATTGAAAAATTTATAGTGACGGTAAAATGTGCTATAAGTAACAACACACAATGGATGTCAGCTCTACTACAATCGAGTTTCTCTGAAAAAGAATTAGATACTTTACGGGTATTAACAAAAAATTTTGTAATAAAATGATTTTTTTCTTTTTTTTTGGCTGCAGTTTTTGAAATATAAATGTTATTATCTGGATTTTATGGAACGTAACACTTTCTATTTGTTAGTATGTGCTTTAAAACTAGAAAGAAAACTTTTTAGAGCTTTTTTTATATAGCATTTCCTAATGTATCTGCTAGTTTTGAACTACGGTTTAATTCAGAAAGTAGCAAAAAGTTTTTTTTAAATATATTAAATCTTTTTTGTGAAGGTAAAAATGTGTTATTCAAAACAAGACAGAATGAATGTCAGCTTTACCACAGTCAAGTTTCGTTAAAAAATAATTGAGTTTTTCACGTAACGTAACCAAAGAATGTTGTAATAGAATGATTTTTTTCCTTTTTTGGGACTGCAGTTGCTGAAATATAAATGTAATTTGTTTTATTTTATTGAACGATAACCTTTTAATTCGATAGTATACGCTTTAAAACTTAAAAGAAAACGTTTTACATCAATTGTTATATAGCATTTCTTCATGTATCTGATAGTTTCGAACTACGGTTTAAATCAGAAAGTAGCGAAAATTTCTTTCTAAATATATTAAAAAATTTATAGTGACGGTAAAATTTGCTATAAGTAAAAACACAGAATAGATGTCATGTTGACTACAATCGAGTTTCGTTGAAAAATATCAAGTTCTTCCCGTAAAGTAACCAAAATATGTTGTAATATAATGATTTTTTTGCTTTTTTGGGACTGCAGTTGTTGAAATATAAATGGTATTTGCTGGATTTTATTGAACGTAACACTTTTTATATGTTAGTACACGCTTTAAAACTTGAAAGAAAACGCTTGACAGCTTTTTTTATATAGCAATTTTTTATGTATCTGAAAGTTTGGGACTACGGTTTAAATCAGAAAGTAGGAAAAATTTCTTTCTAAATATATTAAATTTTTTTTGTGAAGGTAAAAATGTGTTATTCAAAACAAGACAGAATGGATGTCAGCTTTACAACAATAGAGTTTCGTTGAAAAAAAATTGAATCCTTTACGTTAAGTAACCAAAAAATATGGTAATAAAATGATTTTTTCCCTTTTTTTGGACTGCTGTTGTGGAAATATAAATGTTATTATCTATATTTTTTTGTACGTAACACTTGTTATTTGTTTGTATTTGCTTTAAATCTTGAAAGAAAACGTTTTATAGCTTTTTTTATATAGCATTTCTTTATGTATCTGCTAGTTTTGAACTACGGTTTAATTCAGACAGAAACAAAAATTTCTTTTTAAATATATTGAAAAATTTATAGTAATGGTAAAATGTGCTATAAGTAACAAAACCGAATAGATTTCATGTTGACTTCAATCGTGTTTCGTTGAAAAATATCGAATTCTTCACGTAAAGTTACCAAAATATGTTGTAATAAAATGATTTTTTTTCTTTTTTTGGACTGCAGTTGTCAAAATATAATTGTTATTTGCTTTATTTTATTGGACATAACACTTTTAGCTTATTAGTATACGTTTCAAAACTTGAAAGAAAATGTTT
>NW_014571141.1:3800-5024 GCF_001313835.1 Polistes canadensis
TCTTTATGTATCTGCTAGCTTTGAACTTCGGTTTAATTCAGAAAGTAGCCAAAATTTCTTTTTAAATATATTAAATCTTTTTTGTGAAGGTAAAAATGTGCTATTTGAAACAAGACAGAATGGATGTCAGCTWTACTACAATCAAATTTGGTTGAAAAAGAATTGAGTTCTTCACGTAAAGTAACAAAAAAATGTTGTACTAAAATAATTTTTTTCCTTTCTTTAAACTGCAGTTAGTAAGATATAAATGTTAGTTGCAGGATTTTATTGAACGTAACACTTTTTATTTGTTAATATACGCTTTAAAACTTAAAAGAAAACTTTTTACAGCTTTTATTATATACCATTTCTTTAAGTATCTGATAGTTTAAGACTACGGTTTAATTAAGAAAGTAGCGAAAATTTCTTTTTAATTGTATATAAGAATTTTTAGCGACGGTAAAAATGTGCTACTAGAAACAAGACAAAGTAAATGTCAGGTTTACTACAATCGAGTTTTGTTGAAAAGGATTAAATTCTTTACGTCAAGTAACTGAAAAATGTTGTAATAAAATGATTTTTTTCCTTCCTTTAAACTGCAGTTGTGGAAATATAAATGTTATTTGCTAGATTTTATTGAACGTAACACTTTTTTTTTGTTTATATACGCTTTAAAACTTGAAAAAAAAAGTTTTACAGCTTTTATTATATACCATTTCTTTATGAATCTGCTTGTTTTGAACTTCAGTTTAATTAAGAAAGTACCAATAATTTCTATTTAAATATATTAAATATTTTTTGTGAGGGTAAATATGTTCTATTCAAAACAAGACAGAATGGATGTCAGCTCTACTACAATCGAGTTTCGTTGAAAAAGAATCAAGTTCTTCACGTAGAGTAACCAAAAAAAGTTGTAATAGAATGATTTTTTTCCTTTTTTAGACTGCAGTTTTTAGAATATAAATTTTATTTGCTTGATTTTATTGAAAGTAACACTTTTTATTTGCTAGTATGTGCTTTAAAACATGAAATAAAACGTTTTACAGCTTTTTTTATATAACATTTCTTTATGTATCTGCTAGTCTTGAACTTAGGTTTAATTTAGAAAGCAGCGAAAATTGTTTTTTAATATATTGAATAATTTATAGTGATGGTAAAATGTGCTATAAGTAACAACACAGAATAGATGTCATGTTGACTACAATCGAGTTTCGTTGAAAATTATCGAGTTCTTCACGTAAAGTA
>NW_014571142.1:0-1734 GCF_001313835.1 Polistes canadensis
TAAATCATTTCTTTATGCATATGCTAGTTTTGAACTACGGTTTAATTCAAAATGTAGCAAAAATTTTTTTCTAAATATATTTAAACATTTTGAGCGACGGTTAAAATTTGCTAGTAGAAACAAAACAGATTAAATGTCAGGTTTACTACAGTCGAGATTCGTGGAAAATTAATGGGATTCTTCACGTAAATTAACTTCAAAATATTGTAATAAAATGACATTTTTCCTTTTTTTGGACTGCAGTTGTTAAAATATAAATGTTATTTGCTAGATTTTATTGAACGTAACAATTTTTATTTTTTAGAATGCGCTTTAAAACTGGAACGAAAACGTTTTACAGCATTTTTAAACTGCATTTTTTTATGTATCTGATAGTTTTGAACTACGGTTTCATTCAAAATGTAGCAAAAATTTCTTTCTTAATATATTTAAACATTTTTAGCGACGGATAAAATTTGCTCCTAGAAACAAAAAAGATAAAATGTCAGGTTTACTACAATTGAGTTTCGTTGAAAAATAATTGGATTCTTCACGTACAGTAACCAAAATATGTTGTAATAAAATGATTGTTTTCCTTTTTTTGGACTGCCTTTTTTAAAATATAAATGGTATTTTGTGGATTTTATTGAACGTAAAACTTTTTATTTGTTAGTATGCGCTTTATAAATTGAAAAAAAATTTTTACAGCTTCTGTTATATAGCATTTCTTTATGTATCTGTTAGTTTTAAACTACAGTTTAATTCAAAAAGTAGCAGAAATTTCTTTGTAAATATATTTAAACATTTTTAGCGACGGTTAATATGTGCTACTAGAAACAAAAAAAAAAGGATGTCAGGTTTATTACAATCGAGTTTCGTTGAAAAAGAATTGCATTTTTTACGTTAAGTAACAAAAAAATGTTTTAATAAAAGTATTCTTTTCCTTTTTTTGAACTGCCATTGTTGAATTATAAATGTTATTTGCAGTATTTTATTGAACGAAACACATTTTACTTATTATTATACGCCTAAAAACTTGAAAGAAAATGTTTTACAGCTTTTGTATTATACTATTTCTTTATGAATCAGATAGATTTGAACTACGGTTTAATTCAAAAAGTAGCAAAAATTTTTTTCTTAATATATTTAAAAATTTTTAGCGACGGAAAAAATGTGCTACTAGAAACAAAACAGATTAAATGTCAGGTTTACTACAATCAATTTTCGTCGAAAAAGATCCAGTTCTTCACGTTAAGTAATCAAAAAATGTTGTTATAAAATGATTTTTTCCCTTTTTTGGGACTGCAGTTGTTGAAATATAAATCTTATTTGCTGGATTTTATTAGACATAACAATTTTTAATTATAAGTATACTCTTGAAAGTTTGAAAGAAAATGTTTTACAGCTTTTGTTTTATAGCATATCTTTACGTATGTGATAGTTTTGAACTACAGTTTAATTCAAAAAGTAGCGAAAATTTTTATCTAAATATATTTAAACATTTTCAGCGACATTTAAAATGTGCTACAAGAAAAAAAAAATGGATGTCAGGCTTACTACTATCCAATTTCGTTGAAAAAGAATTAAATTTTTTACGTTAAGTAACAAAAAAATGTTGTAATAAAAAGATTTTTTTCCTTTTTTTGAACTGCATTTGTTTAATTATAAATGTTATTTGCCGGATTTTATTGAACGAAACACTTTTTACGTATTAGTATACGCTTGAAAACTTGAAAGAAAATGTTTTACAGCTTT
>NW_014571142.1:4202-5407 GCF_001313835.1 Polistes canadensis
TAGTTTTGAACTACGTTTTAATTAAAAAAGTAGCAAAAATTTCTTTTTAAATATATTAAACCTCTTATGTGAAGGTAAAAATGTGCTATTAGAAACAAGACAGAATGGATGTCAGGTTGACTACAATCGAGTTTCTTTGAAAATGAATTAAATTCTTTACTTTAAGTAACCAAGAAATGTTGTAAAAAGATGATTTTTTTCCTTTTTTTAGATTGCAAGTTGTTGAAATATAAATGTTATTTGCATGATTTTATTGATCGTAACACTCTTTGTTTGTTAGTATACGCTTTAAAACTTGAAAGAAAACGTTTTAAAGATTTTTTCATACAGCATTTCTTTAGGCATCTGCTAGTTTTGAGCTACGGTTTAATTTAGAAAGTAGCACAAATTTCCTTTCAAATATATTAAATAATTTTAGTGAAGGAAATAATGTTCTATTAGAAGCAAGACAGTATAAATGTCAAGTTTACTACAATCGAGTTTCGTTGAAAAAGGATAGAGTTCTTAACGTAAAGTAAACAAAAATTGATTTAAAGAAATGATTTTTTTTTTCTTTTGGACTGCAGCTGTTTAAATATTAATGTTATTTGCTAGATTGTATTGAACGTAACACATTTTATTTGTTAGTATGCGCTGTAAAACTTGAAACAAAACGTTTTACAACTTTTTTTGTATAGCATTTCTTTATGTATCTAAAGTTTTGAACTACGGTTTACTTTAGAAAGTAGCAAAAGGTTCTTTTTAAATATATTAAATCTTTTATGTAAAGGTAAAAATGTGCTACTAGAAACAAGACAGAATGGATGTCAGGTTTACTACAATCGAGTTTCGTTGAAAAAGAATTGGATTCCTAACGTAAAGTAACTTAAATATGTTGTAATAGAATGATTTTTTCCCATTTTTTGGACTGCATTTTTTGAAATATAAAAGTTATTTGCAGGATTTTATTGCACGTTACACTCTTTATTAGTTAGTATACATTTTAGAACTTGAAAGAAAACGCTTTATAGCTTTTGTTATATAGTTCTTTTTTAGAAGTTTGAAAGATTTTAATTACAATTTAATGAAGAAAGTAGAGTTGATTTTTTTAAATAAATTTAAGCATTTTTAGCAACGGTAAAAATGTGCTACGAGAAAAAAAACAGAATGGACRTCAGACTTACTACAAATGATTTTCGTTGAAAAAGAATTAAATTTTATTATGT
>NW_014571143.1:0-2884 GCF_001313835.1 Polistes canadensis
AAAAATTTTACTTAAATATATTGCAAAATTTATAGTGACGGTAAAATGTGCTATTCGAAACAGGACAAAATAGATGTCCGGTTTACTACAATCGACTTTCGTTGAAAAAGAATTAAGTTCTTCACGTAGAGTAACCAAAAAATGTTGTAATAAAATGATTTTTTTCCTTTTTATATACTGCAGTTGTTAAAATATAAATGTTATTTGCTGGATTTTATAGAACTTAACGCTTTTATTTGTTAGTATGTGCTTTAAAACTTAAAAGAAAATTTCTTACATCTTTTGTTATATAGCATCTCTTTATGTATCTGATAGTTTTAAACTAATGTTTAATTTAGAAAGTAGCGAAAATTTCTTTTTAATTATATTTAAAAATTTATAGCGACGGTAAAAATGTGCTACTAGAAAAAAAACACAGTAAATGTCAGCTTTACTACAATTGAATTTTGTTGAAAAAGAATTAAAATCTTCCCGTCAAGTAATCAGAAAATGTTGTATTAAAATGATTTTTTTCTTTTCTTTAAACTTCAGTTGTTGAAATATAAATCTTATTTGCTGGATTTTAATAAACGTAACACTTTTTAGTTTTTAATATACGCTTTAAAACGTAAAAGAAAACTTTTTTCAGCTTTAATTATATACCATTTCTTTATGTATCTAATAGTTTTGTACTACGGTTTATTTCAGAATGCACCAAAAATTTTTCTTAAATATATTGAAAAATTTATAGTTACGGTAAAATGTGCTAGTCGAAACAAGACAAATTAAATGTCAGGTTTACTACAATCGAGTTTCGTTAAAAAAGAAATAAATTCTTCACGTAGAGTAACCAAAAAATGTTGTAATAAAATGATTTTTTTCCTTTTTTTGACAGCAGTTTTTGAAATATAAATGTTATTATCTGGATTTTATTGAACGTAACACTTTTTATTTGATAGTATGCGCTTTAAAATTAGAAAGAAAATGCCTTACAACTTTTTTTATATAGCAATTCTTTATGTATCTGCTAGTTTTGAACTACGGTTTAATTAAAAAAGTAGCAATAATTCCTTTTTACATATATATTACATCTTTTTTGTGGAGGTAAAAATGTGCTTTTCAAAACAAGACATAATGGATGTTAGCTTTACTACAATCGAGTTTCGTTGAAAAAGAATTGAATCCTTTACGTTAGGTAATCAAAAAATTTTGTAATAAAATGAGTTTTTTCGTTTTTTTGAACTGCATTTGTCGAAATATAAATGTTATTTGCTAGATTTAATTGAACGTAAAACTTTTCATTGGTTAGTAAACGCTTTAATACTAAAAAGAAAACGTTTTACAGCTTTAGTTATATAGCATTTTATTATGTATCTAACAGTTTTGAGCTACGCTTTAAGTCAGAAAGTAGCAAAAATTTCTTTTTAGATATAATATATATTTTTTGTGAAGGTAAAAATGTGCTATTAGAAACAAGTTAGAATGGATGTCAGGTTTAATACAATCGAGTTTCGTTGAAAAAAAATTGAGTTTTTCACGTTAAATAACCTAAAAATGTTGTAATAAAATGATTTTTTTCCTTTTTTGGGACTGCAGTTGATGAAATATAAATATTATTTGCAGGATTTTAGGGAACGTAACACTTTTTATATGTTAGTATGCGCTTTACAACTTGAAAGAAAACGTTTTACAGCTTTTRTTATATASYATTTCTTTATGTATCTGATAGTTTTRAACTACGGTTTAATTCAGAAAGTAGCAAAAATTCCTTTTTACATATATATTACATCTTTTTTGTTCAGGTAAAAATGTGCTTTTCAAAACAAGACAGAATGGATGTCAGCTTAACTACAATCAAGTTTCGTTGAAAAAGAATAGAATCCTTTACGTTAAGGAACCAACAAATTTTTTAATAAAATAATTTTTTTCCTTTTTTTGTACTGCAGTTGTCGAAATATAAGTGTTATTTGCCGGATTTTATTGAACGTAACACTTTTTATTTGTTAATATACGCTTTAAAACTTGAAAGAAAGCTTTTTATAGCTTTTATTATATACCATTTATTTATGTATCTGACAGTTCTGAACTACGGTTAATTTAAGAAAGCACTAAAAATTTTTCTTAAATATATTGAAAAACTTATAGTGACGGTAAAATGTGCTATTCGAAACAAAACAAAATAATTGTCAGGTTTACTACAATCGAGTTTTGTTGTAAAAGAATTAAATTCTTCATGTCAAGTAACCAAAAAATGTTAAAATAAAATGATTTTTTTCTTTTTTTTAGACTGAAGTTGTTAAAATATAAATGTTATCTGCTAGATTTTAATAAACGTTACACTTTTTATTTGTCAGTATGCGCTTTAAAACTTGAAAGAAAATGCTTTACAACCTTTTTTTATATAGCAATTCTTTATGTATCTGCTAGTTTAGAACTACGGTTTAATTCAAAAAGTAGCAAGAATTTCTTTTTACATATATATTACATCTTTTTTGTTCAGGTAAAAATGTGCTTTTCAAAACAAGACAGAATGGATGTCAGCTTAACTACAATCAAGTTTCGTTGAAAAAGAATARAATCCTTTACGTTAAGGAACCAACAAATTTTTTAATAAAATAATTTTTTTCCATTTGYTGTTCTGCARTTGTCGAAATATAAGWGTTATTTGYCGGATTTTATTGAAAGTAACATATTTTATTTRTTAATATACGCTTTAAAACTTGAAAGAAATCTTTTTACAGCTTTAATTATATACCATTTCTTTATGTATCTGATAGTTTTGAACTACGGTATAATTCAGAAAGTAGCAAAATTTTCTTTTTAGATGTATTAAATCTTTTTTGTGAAGGTAAAAATGTGCAATTAGAAACAAGTTAGAATGGATGTCAGGTTTACTACAATCGAG
>NW_014571144.1:0-1291 GCF_001313835.1 Polistes canadensis
AAATATATTTAGAAAGAAATTTTTGCTACTTTCTGTATTAAACATTAGATCAAAACTATTAGATGCATAAAGAAATGCTATATAAAAAAAGCTGTAAATTGTTTTTTTCAAGTTTTAAAGCGCATACTAACAAAAAAAAGGGATATGTTAAAAAAAATCCAGCAAATAACATATATATTTCAACAACTCCAGACCAAAAAAAGGAAAAAACATCATTTTATCACAATATTTATTGGTTACTTAACGTGAAAGATTCTATTCTTTTTCAACGAAACTCGATTGTATTAAACCTGACATTTATTTTGTTTTGTTTCTAGTAGCACATTTTTACTGTCGCTATAAATGTTTATATATATTAAGAAAAAAATTTTTGCTATTTTCTGAATTAAACCTTAGTTCAAAACTAGCAGATACATAAAGAAATGCTGTATAAAAAAAACTGTTAAACGTTTTCCTTCAAGTTTTTAAGCGCATACTGACAAATAAAAAGTGTTACGTTTAATAAAATCCAGCAAATACTATTAATATTTTAACATTTTAAGTCCAAAAAAAGGAGAAAAAATCATTTTATTACCACATTTCATGGTTACTTAACGTGAAAGTTTTTTCATTTTCAACTAAACTCCATTGTAGTAAACTTGACATTTATTTTGATTTGTTTCTAGTAGCACATATTTACCGTCACTATAAATTTTTCAATATATTTAAAAAAAATTTCGCTGCTTTCTGGATTAAACCGTAGTTCTAAACTATCAGATAGGTAAAGAAATGCTGTATAACAAAAGCTGTAAAACAATTTCGTTTAAGTTTTAAAGCGCATACTAACAAATAAAAAGTGTTACGTTCAATATAATCCTGCCAATACCATTTATATTTCAACAACTGCAGTCCAAAATAAGGAAAGAAATCATTTTAATAAAACATTTTCTGGTTACTTAATGTAAAGGATTCAATTCTTTTTCAACGAAACTCGATTGTATTAAACCTTACATTTATTTTGTTTTGTTTTTAGTAGAACATTTTTACCGTCGCTAAAAATGTTCAAATATATTTTGAAAGAAATTTCTGCTTTTTTTTAATTAAACCGTAGTTTAAAACAAGCACATACATAAAGAAATAGTATATAAAAAAAGCTGTAAAACGTTTTCTTTAAAGTTTTAAAGCGAACACTAACAAATAAAAAGTGTTACGTTCAATAAAATCCAGCGAATACTATTTATATTTCAGCAACTGCAGTCCAGAAAAAGGAAAAAAATCATTTTATTACCACATTTTATGGTTACTTAACGTG
>NW_014571144.1:3402-5278 GCF_001313835.1 Polistes canadensis
TTTTTAATTAAACCGTAGTTCAAAACTAGCAAATACATCAAGAAATTCTGTATAAAAAAAGCTGTAAAACGTTTTCTTTCAAATTTTAAAGACCATACATACAAATAAAAAGTGTTACGTTGAATAAAATCCAGTAAATACAATTTATATTTCAACAACTGCAGTCTTAAAAAAGGAAAATCCATTTTATTACAACATTTTTTGGTTACTTTACGTGAAGAATACAATTCTTTTTCAACGAAACTCGGTTGTAGTCAACCTGACATCCATTCTGTCTTGTTTCTAATCGCACATTTTTTCCTTCACAAAAAATATTTAATATATTAAAAAGAAATTTTTGCTAAATTCTGAATAAAACCGTATTTTAAAACTAGCAGATAAATAAAGAAATGTTATATAAAAAAAGCTGTAAATCGTTTTCCTTCAAGTTTTAAAGCGCATACTAACAAATAAATATTGTTATGTTAAATAAAATCCAGCAAGAAACTATTATATTTTAACAACTGCAGTCCGAAAAAAGGAAAAAAAATTATTTTAATTAAACATTTTTTGGTTACTTAACGTGATGGCTTCAATTCTTTTTCAACGAAACTCGATTGTATTAAACCTGACATTTATTTTGTTTTGTTTCTAGTAGCCCATTTTTACCGTCGCTAAAAATGTTTAAATATAATTTAAAATAAATTTCCGCTACTTTTTTAATTAAACCGTAGTTCAAAACTAGCAGATACATAAAGAAATGCTATATAACAAAAGCTGTAAAACGTTTTCTTTCAAGTTCTAAAGCGCATACTAACAAATAAAAAGTGTTACGTTTAATCGAATCCAGCAAATAACATTTATATTTCAACAAGTGCATTCCACAAAAAGGAAAATAATCATTATATAACAACAATTTTTGGTTACTTTACGTGAAGAACTCAATTCTTTTTCAACGAAACTCGATTGCAGTACACCTGACATTTATTCTGTCTTGTTACTAATAGCACATTTTGCCGTCACTATAAATTTCTTAATATATTTAAAAAAAATTTCGCTGCTTTCTGAATTAAACCGTAGTTTAAAACTATCAGATACATAAAGAAATGCCATATAAAAAAAGCTGAAAAACGTTTTCTTTACAGTTTTAAAGCGCATACTAACAAATAAAAAGTGTTATGTTCCATAAATTCCAGCAAATAACATTTATATTTTAACAACAGCAGTCCCAAAGAAGGAAAGAAATCATTTTTTTACAACATTTTTTGGTTACTTAACGTGAAGAATACAATTCATTTTCAACGAAACTCGCTTGTAGTCGACCTGACATATATTCTGTCTTGATACTAATGGCACATTTGGCCGTCACTATAAATTTTTCAATATATTTAAAAAAAATTTCGCTGCTTTTTGATTTAAACCGTAGTTCAAAACTAGCAGATACATAAAGAAATACTATATACCAAATGCTTTAAACCGTTTTCTTTCAAGTTTTAAACCGCATACTAACAAAAAAAATGTGTTACGTTATATAAAATCCAGCAAAAAACATTTATATTTTAACAACTGCAGTCCAAAAAAAGGAAAGAAATCTTTTTAATAAAACATTTTTTGGTTACATAACGTGAAGGATTCAATTCTTTTTCAACGAAACTCGATTGTATTAAACCTGACATATATTTTGTTTTATTTTTAGTAGCACATTTTGACCGTCGCTAAAAATGTTTAAATATATTTTAAAAAAAATTTCCGCTACTTTTTAAATTAAACTGTAGTTCAAAACTAGCAGATACATAAAGAAATGCTATATAAAAAAAGCTGTAAAACGTTTTCTTTCAAATTTTAAAGCGCATACTAACAAATAAAAAGTATAACGTTTAAAAAAATCCAGTAAATA
>NW_014571145.1:0-5292 GCF_001313835.1 Polistes canadensis
TAATATTACTACTATGTATTTATTATATAATAATTAAATTAAATTACTATTACTAATAATTACTAAAATGTAATTAAAAATTACGTTGTGTAATCAGTTACTTTTTACTTAATTTTTCGTTGTCGTTGTCGTCTTTCGTCGTCGTCTTTCATCTTCTTTCATACACAAACACTCCTTGTACGAACAATACAATATCAAGTGCACCCCCGCTGATCCTTTTCGTCGCCTATATATTTTCATTATACCCTCCATCATCTCTTATCCTTGCATTTTTTCTCGAAATCCTTCGACCATTCCCGATCAATACAAATCTGGATTCTTCTTGTATTTTTGTATCGGGAATTTTCGAGAGGTTTCAGTGCAACGAAATTTATTCATTTTTCACACATTTCCTAGGTATTTTGTCTATCTCTTCTGAAAAGAAATTTTCTCTCTCTTTCCAAAGAAATGACATAGATGCATACTTTACAGCATTGCATTCTCTGACATTTTCTACACTTTACATGCAAAATTTTTAACTCGACAAAGTATTCTACGCGTGGAAAAAACAGTGAACTTTAATTTAATATAAGAATCATTAACATCCGCTAGCTATATAAGTATTAAAAGTTTTGACGCGAATTATCTAAAAAAACGACATTTAATTCTGGTCCTACGTGAGATATAGCCAATCGGAAATTTATTTAAACAAAAAACGACGTAACTGTTCTCTGACATTTTATAAACATTTAAAGATTTATTTATAACTCGATAAACATGTATTTTACATGTAGGAAAAAGAGCGTAATTTAATTTAATATAAATGTCATTAATATCTTTTTACTTCAAGTACATAGGAAATCTTAATGCAAAATTTTCAAATAAATGACAAAGATGTGCACTATTCCGCAGTGCATTCTCTGAAAATTTATGCCTAATAGATTTTTAATTACGCACAACTTGGTGTATCTTAAGATATAATATTATTCATATATTTTAACTACTATGAGAACACAAATTGCAAACAGTTGAATAGAATCTTGCCAATATCAGTGACACTAAAACAAAAATTAATTTTATAGAACTATATGTGTATAACCTATATATAATTTTTATTATTTATTTTCATATCTCATAAATGATAGTATTACAAACCTTGAGATACTATTGTAGAAATTGTGGTAAATGTCCATTGACATAGTGGTATTTTGCAATATTAAATCTTATAGCTTGAAAAAAACAGTATATCAGTATACTTATAAAACCTTTACTTATTATATTTATCGAATCTCTTTCATATGTGAAGTTGGTATTTATTTGTGAATAATTTTATAATCAAAATGCACACCCTTGACATATTTATATGCACTCGCATGTGCTGGCTGTACTTTCGTGTATTTTCATTCGCTTAGCAAGACTTATACGTTTCTAATCAAAATGATTTAATATAGCTTCTCATTGATTTGCACTGTGTAAATACAAATCAATTATTAYATACAAATTTAAATGAAATTTTCTAATTATTATTAGAAAAATTTCTGTGGTTAAAAAGAAATATTACAAAGATTAAAATATTTCAAATATTTATTTATTAGATACTTTTATTAGTGCATTCGTTCGTTCATTTTTGATCATCTGAATGACTGAATGAGAAATGCATATTCTTACTGTATGTTCATCTGCCTTTAGCAGGTATGTTTATATTTACTGCGATTTTCATATGTACTATTTAGTGCAGGCATGTACTTACTGCGTTTTATATATACACTCTCTAGTGCATTCAATCACAATGATTCAAATTTTATTTCTATTTATTTGTTACTATTTCAAATAAAAATCAACTACCATATATTCAATAAAAAAGAAATGTGTATAAATAGGGTAAAAAACTATGTAAAGCAAAGTGAAAACAAGAGTCTGGTAAGCATTGAGATGCAATAAAAAATATATTACATTAGGTTAAATTATATATATTCAATAAATTGTTATATTTTAGAAAAAAATTGAAATGAAAATTGAAATGATATATATATTGAAACCATTTAAAATATTTATTTATTATATACTTATAGATTAATGTGATTATTAATTCAATTTGAATCATTCTGAATGATGAAACCTTTATTTTGTGTCCTCATCTGCATTTTTGAATGCAAGAATATCCTCTTCTTTTATCGTTGTATCCAAATGTATTCCTTTGTGTAAGCTGCAGCAATCCATGGACGTCTACACAATTTAAACGAACGTCACTCTAATTTAATGAAAAATATCTAAGACAAAAGTCTAATTTATATACTTAAAAAATGCAATGACTCGACTGTTAATTTATTTTAATAAGAAAAATGCAATGAAACTCTAGTTTTAATCTAATACAATAAAACAATTCCAATGACTCGACTTTTAATCTAATTTAATAAGAAAGTTGCAATGACTTGACTTTTAATTTAATTTAATAAGAAAATTGCAATGACTCGACTTTTAATCTAACAAGAAAATTGCAATGACTCGACTTTTAATTAAATAAGAAAAATGCAGTAACACTTATAATTAAATAAAAATAGTAAAATATTGACTCTAGTATTTAAAAGATTCTAATTTTTCACGAACGCGATTGTGGGACAGCGTTGAAAGATGGAATGGTCCATCATCTCCATTCAGAAACAACTTATAATAATTACTACTACGAACATAAGTGAAAACGTAATAAAGGGATAGAAAAAGGGATTTTGATATGACCACGAATGATTGATCAAAGCATTATCAAAGACATCTTTTGAAAAATAACTCGTAGTCGAATAGTTGCCCACTTGATACCACAAATTTCTGGGGGCCTCTTCAGCATTTTGCCTGTTTTTTGCTTCGTGCTCTAACCACTGCATTCTCTAAGTGCAATGCAAGAAAAGATTACGTATCAAAAAACGCCCTACCGTTTGAAACAATAAATCACAAAATTTGGCACACTTCAGTGGATTATATCAAAAGAATGAAAACATCCCTGAGCTAAACCGACCTAATTCTGACCTGTTCTCACCATACGCGTAAGATTAAAACCCTCGTGTTTAATAAAACGCATTTTATTATACGAGACGCAATTGATATAAGCTGAAAAAAGTTGGGAAGAAACCAATACAATTATTAGTAATTATTATTTCCGCAGGTTTTACGCTGATATTTTTTTTGTTTTAGTTTTTGTTTTTGTTTTTGTTTTAATTGTAACTTATCCTAACGAGAGGTAAGAGCATGCAACGTACAGTATCGATTTATTCTAAATAATATAACCACTGAAATATGACAAAGTTTATAAATGCATCATCCCAAACGCAACTGACGAATCCTAACACGCAAACTCAACTGCATTCCTACCTAAATGCGTTTCGAATTTTTCTAACACAATCTTTATTTATTTATCTATTTGTAAATAAAAATCAAAAAAAAGAAATGTGTAATAGATTAAAAAAATATGTAATTAATTTCGTAAATTAATCACAATAGCCTGTGGACGATCAATGGATTCGAAAAAATTCATCGAGATATATTGTTTTCTTCTGAATGATGAACCTATTAAAAACAATGATTAACACGTTGCCGTTAAAAAGTGAAAATGTTTCGATAAAAAGAAAAAATAGCAACAATTGTAATATTCTCTTGTTATTCGGATGTATGTATGTTATGTCTAGTATTCAGAAAAGTATATTACTAAAGATCGCGAAGTGCCAGTGTTAATATACTTAAAAAACTAAGCATCAAAACTTATTTAAAATTTTTTGCTAAGTTCAAAAGATATTGGGTGATCTGTCTAATGTTCTCATTGGTTGCAAAGTATTTTTGAACTGCTTGATACAATTATATGGGTGATTCTCAGATAATTGTAATTTTCTATGTCCAGTAGTTTATTTATCGTTCAGCATAATTTTTTATCAATAAACAATTATTAATTTGATAAATTTGATAGTATTTTTTAACTGACATTTTAAAAATTAAGATAGAAGTGGTCACAGATTACATATAAGTCATGGAAATATACTGAAAATGTCAGTACTGTGGCATGTCTGATTCTCATTTTTCAAAGTAAATATATAAATTTTTATTAAATTTCGTTTTGCAATTTAAAGCTTATCTTTCATAATTAACATCTATTGTGTACTCCATCAAATTATAGTGCAAATATACCCAAATATTGATCGGTAAAAAGAAATAATCATCATTGATTTATGCTTGAGAATTTTATTCAATTTAAAAATTTAAAATGTTTGCCGCCCTTGTAGCGACCTGCTGTCGATAAGCAGATTTCTACTTTATCCTATGTGACGACTGGCGCCGCCATCCTCATTGCTCATTCTTTGGCAAACTACTTGAGCGTTAGCACTCTATCATAGCTAACAGCGTTTCTATGGGAACGTTAATGTTTCCGTAGTTACAAAGATTTTCTTCTTCCGTTGTTAGAAAATAAATTAGGGAGTCAAGAAGTTGCACTTACTCAATCCACAACGCATTTTTGTTATCCGTTCTTTTTCTTGTTTTCGTTTTGTTCTGTAATAGTTTATAAATAAAATAAATGTTACATAAAAATAGTAGTGGTGATCAGAGTTCGAACCAATAGTATTCTAGTTCCTGATTCCTGCCGCTACACCCTAACGCCATTGGCTCTCTCTGGTGACATTTTTAAGAAGGACTATTTGTGTTCTGTTTACTACTGTGTATTTATTTCATGGAGACTACACAAGGAGCACGAACTCTTACGTATTAATTGCAAAATATGTCCACGCAAATCGCATATTTAAGTTTTCTTTTTTTATCACTAGTGTCGGTAATATTCTTTTTGTACTGTTCTGAATTTAGTAACGTACCGATTATTACTACTACTATTTACTCATTTTTTTTCGATTATTAAATAATTATTTATTTAATTTCAATTATGTATACTTAAACAACCTAAATGATTACCGTTATAATTTCGTATTATTATTTCTATTTCATACTGCCGCCTTATTCCCCTTCCATTTTGGTACAAATATATTATACTTATGTCCCAATTATATAAATATATCTTATATTTATGATATTATATAAATAATATCTTATATTTATGTCCCACTTATATAAATGGAGTTCGTGCTCCTTGTGTAGTCTCCATGGTTTATTTTATAGTCTCAGTATTATGATAAATGCAATTTGTTTTGTTTTGAAAAAGGTAAGTCATAAAATTATATGTCAGTACCATGGTATTGAAATTTATGCGTGTTAACCCTTCTTTGCATGATTTTTTCTTTTTTTTTAAAATAAATCAGGGTGATGTAATTAATGCTCTAGATT
>NW_014571146.1:0-1581 GCF_001313835.1 Polistes canadensis
AAGTGTTACGACTGGTCGCTTGCTTTCTAACAACTGAACGTGCACACGCATGCTGGCTACAATGTAGCTCCCTGCCATAGGCTCTCGACACACACTCATATATATATATATATATATATATGTGTATAGATTATAGTATAAAGGTACCATACTCAACAGTAACACAGGCTTGATCTGTCCACCGCATTCGGGCATCCTGCTGCTACATGCATACCAGGGAGACGGCTGCAGTCTCTCTTACTCTTCCCGTACGGTTCTTCTTTTTTGCTTTCTTCCTGGGCTTCTTCTTGCCTGTCCTGACATTGTTAGTCGCCTTCGTGGTAGCAGGCTGCTTTTCCTTGGCTCCATCCAGGTTGCCAAGGGTCTGTTGCGCTGCCGCTGCCCGTAGCTGCAGGCGTCTTTTCTTACGACCAACAACCTCCACGAATCCGCCCCCAGGGGCTGGGGGAGCCGGAGTCGGAACATGCTGGTCGGGTACTCGTGCAATGTTGGGGAGGGACGCTCCAGCACTCCCCCTAGCGGGTGTCTTCTGTGCAGTCTTCTATTCAGGCCGCCGGCCAGGGTTCGCTGAGGCGCGTACAGCATTCCACAGCTCCTTATTGGACTGCTGTAGCGCCTCCATAGCCTTGGCCATCTCCCTTAACACCGTCATGATGCTGCCAATTTCCATCGAGCTGGACCTGGCGGCTTCAAGCATCACGTCGTTGGCCGGTGTCGACCTGTCCGAAGGTCCACTTGCCCTCTTTTGGTTTTGTGCTGAGGCTTCCCTTTGGAAGGTGGCTATGGTGGCCTCCTTCTTTTTGAGCTCTCTCCTGAGCTTCCCGAATTCTTCTTCTCGGCTTCCACTATGTTTACCTCAGCCCTTAGTTGGTTAACTGTCTCCATGTTAGAAGAGGATGCGTTCGCGGATCTCCCTAGCCGGGCATCCATCTCCTCCGTTATCCTTAGGGCTCCTCTAATATTCCACTTTATGCGGCCGGAGACTTCCCCCTTTAGGTTGGAGGACCGCTCCCGCTCTGCTTCTACTCCCTTTAAGAGATCCCTTAGGAGGTCCTTTTAGAGTTCCGCTTCTACTCCCTTTTAAAGGCCCCTCCCCTTAAGAGAAGCTACTTCCTGCTTCATTCCCAGGACTAGAAAACTCCATCCTTGATGGGTCTGCCTCCACAATCACACAGTCTTCCTCATCTTCTGATGACGTCGCAGTCGGCCTTCCTCTTTTGCCGCTCCTCGCCGAGAATGGCGACCGCGAGCCGGATAGCCTCAAGGCCTCGACACCTCTAGCAGCTCGTTGCCATTCCTCTAGGTGGTCCATCCTTCCTGACGCACTTGTTGATCCGCAAGCCAAGTTGCCTACCTGCGAACAACTTCCCGGTGCATTGACCAGAGCCGGGGCCGGGTTGCCTACCCCTGACTCCTGACAGTCGCCAGATGTCGACGGAGGGTGGCCTGTCCTACCACCACCAAACACCGCTATGGTGTGGGTATCCCCCCACCCACACCGGTTTGTCGCTGAAGTTGTACTCTCCATATTTTATTTATTCTGTAAAAAATATGGGGTACAGGGCCCCAACGGGAACGGAA
>NW_014571146.1:3464-5794 GCF_001313835.1 Polistes canadensis
ATAAGCAGTCTGGTAAGTGAAGTTTCTGTTTCGGCAGTATAATGAGCGGGCAGAGAATTAAGAATTCTTTTACAAGCTCTTGCAAATTTAGAAACCGAGATGTTGTGGCCATCGAACCTTGGTACCGCTTCTGTAATTTCGCGCAATTTGATCGAAGCATTCGTTGTATGCGGAAGTGGAGAGGGCGGACGCGGTGCTGCAGCTGCCCCCCTCAAATAATCTAATTCACGCTTTAGTCGTTCGTTTTCCGTTTTTAAATTGTTACTATTTTCCAAAGGAGTAATGTTTGTTCGACGCGGTGGAACAGGCCGCGGAGGACTAGATCGCGACAAATTTTGCATTCTTGATACAATGTTGMATGAGCCTACCGGTGTTCGCGAACGTTCGAACCCTCGGAAACCGCCAAAATCTTCGCCTACAGAGTTACGAATTTCGTCCAAGCTCCAGTCTGCGCTCTCTATGTGCTAACTCCTTATTACGTAATTCTAACTCCTTATTACGTAATTCTAACTCGCTCTCTCTACTGTCTAATTCTTCCATTCTTTTATAGGTCTCTATCTGCAGTTTACTTAGCTGTTCTTGAAATAATATAATCTCTTCCATTTTTTTTCGTATTAACAATTTATTTTCTGCCATTTCATGTTCAAATCTCCCCATTGTCTCGTCAGTTATAGGAAAATCGGCCCTGACGCGTGTACGATCTGATGCCATTTTAAACTTTAACAAAATAATTTTATATTCACTAATGATCGTCACGATCCACACTCGAAATTCGATACCACTGGTTTATTTTTTTCTTCCTTGGGAATCTTTCGATCCCACCGCTGCCACCAGTTTTTGCCTTCCTGTTACGTCCCAGAAGGGCATTGCACAGGAGCAATAACAATTTTAGAAAAGAGCTTGGTAAAACAAAAATATATTCTTAAATGACCTTGGTTACACAATTGGTTACACACATTGCACAAATAAACTCGCGACGTAACACGAACGCAACTYAGTTACTAATGTYGAACTAAGTAATAAATGTTGAACTTATAAACAAATGTCGAACTCAGTATCAAATGTCGAACACTTACAATTAGTAGCGAATGTCGGAAACTTAGTTTTAATGCAAAAATAGTAGGCTAAGTTTAATGCGAAAATAGTAAGTAGCGAATGTCGAAAACTTAGTTTTACTGCAAAAATAGTAGACTAAGTTTACATACGAAAATAGTAATTTAATTCAATGAGGATTGTTCGAATTTTTACGATGATAATCTTTAGTAGAACGACACTACTAATATCCCCTATATATATCTGAATGCTACTCAACTACTGTCACTATGTAATCATGACTTAAGAGAAACGACTCATCAGATTGACAAGAAGATATTAAATTAAAATCAAAATCATTATTGATGATTAAATGATCAATCCAAATATCTGAAGTAGCGGTGTGATATGTAGCATTAAATGGCATATTACATAAGTCATGGCTTTCACAGAAATCATTTAAATGAATAGTTTCACGAGAATCACGTAAAAGGTTAATAACTAAATCACCTGTTACCACAATATTTTTATAATGCATAAATAACTCATCAAAATCTTTCTCAAAAATATCCAATAATGCTGTATTAGGCGGCCTGCAAATCATAGAAATTAAAACTTTATTAGGAATTGATGACCGTACTTCAGCAATCATGTACTCAGGAAAACCATCCATTTGATTTGATGAGCAAGCAACAATACGAGAAGATAACGAATTGCGTACAAATAATGAAACACCTSCACCATGACGACGCTTGCGATTATGTCGATATAAATGGAACATCGGAAGCYATATTTGATCATCCACAACACAACTGGAAAGCCATAATTCAGAGACAGCAATAATGTCCTTATTAGTTTCTCTAAAAAATTCGCTAAACTCATCAATATTTTAAATTAAAAAATGGCCGTATCTTAGAATCTAAGCATTTCATCGAAAAAAGTCTCAAACAATAGTTGTAGAGAATTAMAAAATACATAAAAAATGTTCTGATGTTTATCTTTGAATTTGCAAAAATATAGGCCTTTCAAAAAGAGGTGAACTTCCATATTTTTACTTAAGATTATGCTTTTTTGATATAATGGTAATTCGACGACGCTGAATCGAATAGTTCTAATTTTTTTGCACTAGGATGAGCGGTTCATAAGAAAAAGGGTAAAAAAGGGTAAAAAATTTCCGTATCTTAGAATCTAGGCATTTAATCAAAAAAAGTTGCAAACACAAATTGTAGAGATGTSGAAAATACATTAAAATTTTTCTAAAGTGTATCTTCGTATTTGCAAAAATAAGCGAGAAAATG
>NW_014571147.1:0-1491 GCF_001313835.1 Polistes canadensis
TATATATATATACGAATAATTTCAAATCTATGGACGCGTGTTTTAAACATAAACAGGTGAATATATTGTATCACACGTAAACACGTGTAACTTTAAACGTGAATAAATAAATGCGATAACGGGGTGTGTGGGCGAGAGGGGGAGGGGGTGAAGGAGGGTAACAGGGCTTTAGTGTTTTACTCAGAACGATTTTCACTCGACCCCACGACCTCTTTCTTCCTTTTCCTACCCTTTTCTTGGGCTCATCAAGCCCCTTTTTGCATGACCGCGATCCTGGGGGCCTGGAAAGTGTAACGGACGTGGAATAAAAAGGAATAGAAAGAAAAAAAGAAGAAAGAAAGAAAGAAAGAGAGAGTGAAAAGACTACGGCCGGCTGGAACTACCCCCTTGAGCGAAAATGGGGTAAATCGAGATGAGATGAGAGGAAGGGGGGGGGGCTAAAAATTAGTGCGTTGAGAATTTTATTCGGAGCTTTGGGGTGTAATGAAGATTTTACGAGGTACGCTCGATTATTGGTTATTTAACGTCCTCGTGCCTATGGGAGGAGGATGGATGCCGAAGGGTAGAAACGAATAGTACGATAGGGGTTGAGACAATATCCAACGAAGAATTTTCTCTTCTTTTCCCCTTCTTCCCTTCCCTTTCCTTTTCCTTCCTCCTAATTGTTTTCCATCGTCAACGTTACCTCAACGAGATAGGTATTACCTACCCTACCCCATCCCACCTACCCTCCACCCCTTTTACCAACTTTATTCGCGATCCAAGGATAGATATCTCAGACGTTAGACACTCTAATTACTTAGTTGCCAAGACGAGTAAAATTGTTGGGATAAGATCATCGTGTAAAGAATGAGATCAGAGAGAAAAAGTGAGAGAGAGAGAAAGAGAGAGAGAGAGAGAGAGAGAGAGAGAATTTTTTTCTTATTTTATTTTTTTAAAATACTCATTTAATATTTTATGTAAATGAAGGGTATGTAACCAATTACATATACGAATATATTCTAGTGATTTTTTCGTTCTTATATACTCCCCCTTTTAATACATTCCACGTACCCTCATCCCTTTTAACTATTTTCTACGAGTATTCGAAAGGTATTTAGTGTTGCAGTGAAATACTAGGGGTAGGAAATAGTATTACTAATTTATCGTTAAACAAGTTAAACTATTGTGTGATTGGAGTTTGATAGAAAGAAAAAAACAAATGTTAAATATAAGAAAATAATATCATTGATCGTTTACCAAAGTTTTGAACTCATTTTTAAATAATTCAAACTACCAATTGGATTTAGTTAACAAAAAAGAAATATAAATCACGATAAACTTACGAGTCTTACTTATTCGTTTTTATAATATAACAAAATATTGTTGATTATTTTTTATAAACGTTACTGACAATTATGTTCTCGTATTTATCATTTTTATGCAAGCTGATATTTTGGAACCTTCCTATAAAAATTCACTATAAAACAATTGATCTTACAATTATATATA
>NW_014571147.1:3481-5282 GCF_001313835.1 Polistes canadensis
AAAAAAAAAAGGTTGAAGATATATCATTTATTCCAATAATAATAATAATAATAATCGAAGAAAGAAATATTTTTGTCTACCTTAAAAACATCATCTCCTCCTTTCTTCTTCTTCTTCTCTTTTTTCTTTCACTCTCTCGAAGTAAAAAAAGAAAGAAAAAGAGAATATCGTGTGCAAGTAGATGACCCAATTTCTCTCGCTCAGAGAGAGAGAGAGAGAGAAAACGTATCATTTCCCCCCCCCCTCCACCTCTCCCCACGACAAATTCGAGCGAATTCTTTTAGGTAGCAACAGTAAAAAAAAGAAATACACGTATAACTGTACACTTTACATTTACCCATACATACACCTTTTATACGTATTTTACATTAAAAAAAAAACATCAATCAAACTATACACACACACACACATGTATATATATATATTATTATAAGTATGCGTATTATTTTACGTATGAACGTGAATAAAAGTGAATAAGTGAATGAGTTAGTGAGTGAATAAGTGTACGCAACTTAGTCGTTCGCGTAAATGTCGACGAGTATAGTCGGCAGCAAGGTATAACCAAAGAAATAATGTGTAGATGCACGCCATACGTGGGTGTGACGACGGGTACAACGGTATTCTATTCTGCCTTCGGGGTAGTTTATGCTGCTTCGGTCTCTCGTGTATTATGTGTGGTCCCTCCCTCTACCACCCCCTCACTCTCACCCTCCACCACCTCTTCCCCTGCCACCCGCATCTAGCTGCCAGATAATGAAGAAATTAATAAAAAAGAAAAACTTTATGTGTGTGTGTGTGTATGTGTATGTATGAGAACAATGAGCCCGAATAAACAATAACGAGTTTGTCGTTCGTGTTACTTTTTTACCCCCTTCTACTTTATTTTTTATTCTTATTTTGTTGATACTTCTTCTTCTACTTCTTGTACTTCTTATTCTTCTGGTTGTGATGTTGTTAATATTATTTCATCTTTATCTACTTTATTTTATTCTATTATAATATATAAAACACACACATACAATATTTCGCGTGGTATATTTAAAAGGTACATTCATTTGTTTTATTTAGTTTAACCCTTTGGCTAGATTCACTTCGTACGAATCGTAAACATTATTTTTAAGATGTTTTTCATAGCAATCACTATACATATATATATATAAATGGTGTATATGTATATGTGTATAGAGAGAAAAAGAGAGAGAAAGATATATGTGCATACGTTACACACTATTTTATACATTCTCTTTTTAAGTTGGGTGTGTTCGACGATTCATTTTCTACGTCAAACAACAATATGGCCTTGGCGTTTTGTTTTGCCGAAGGCCTTCTTCAAAGTTATTACGTTTGAATTTAATCGTAGTAGCAAAATATCACTATGTTATTTGCATAATTCGAATGGGGTTACACTGCTCAATGGTGGAATAACGACAAAACTATTGCGATAGAGATTCTACATTTTTTTCTTTTTTAAATTATTATTAGTAGATTTAGATCTATCGATACGATTCAATATTTTCTTATATATATGTGTGAGTATGTGTTACCATGAAAGATCAAAATTGGAGAATGTCAAGATTTACATACAATCTTAATCTTTATCTTATATATTATATTAAAATATATGAAATAGTTTGTTCCGTTCTTTACGTACCACCAGGTATCTTAATGAGCTTGATTAGGTATATGAATGTTCATTAATATGTGTGTATGTGTTTATTATAATAAAATATTATTAAAATTGTAATATATCAAATGAGAACCAATGCAAAATTATTTTATATTATAAAATATTGTATTATAT
>NW_014571148.1:0-1208 GCF_001313835.1 Polistes canadensis
TTTTAAACTGTTAGATACATAAGGAAATGCCATATAACAAAAAATGTAAAACGTTTTCTTTACAGTTTTAAAGCGTATACTGATTAATAAAAAGTTTTACGGTCAATTAAATCTAGCAAATAACATTTATATTTCAACAATTGCAGTCCAAAAAAAGGAAAAAACTCATTTTATTACCACATTTTTTGGTTACTTTTAGTTAAGAACCTAATTCTTTTTCAACTAAACTCGATTGTAGTAAAGCTGACATCCATTCCGTCTGGTTTCGAATAGCACATTTTTACCTTCAAAAAAATGATTAAATATATTTAAAATGAAATTTTTGCTACTTTTTGAAATAAATAGTAGGCAGAAACTAGCAGAAACATAAAGAAATGCTATATAAAAAAAGCTGTAAGACGTCTTCTTTTAAGTTTTAAAGCACATACTAACACATAGAAAGTTTTAGGTCCAGTATAATCAAAAAAAAACCATTTGTATTTCAACAACTGCAATCTAAAAAAAGGAAAAAAATCATTTTTTTACAACATTTTTTGGTTATTTACCGTGAAGAATTCAATTCTTCTTCAACGAAACTCGGTTTTAGTAAACCTGACATCCATTCTAACTTTTTTCTAATAGTATATTTTTACCTTCACAAAAAAGATTTAATATATCTAAAAAGAAATTTTTGCTATTTTCTGAATTAAAGCGTTCTTTTAAACTGTTAGATACATAAAGAAATGCCATATAACAAAAACTGTAAAACGTTTTCTTTCAAGTTTTAAAGCGTATACTAATTAATAAAAAGTTCTACGTTTAATTAAATCTAGCAACAAACATTTATATTTAAAAAAATGCAGTCCAAAAAAAGGAAAAAAATAATTTTATTACAACATTTTATAGTTACTTTACGTGAAGAACTACATTCTTTTTCAACGAAAATCGATCGTAGTAAAGCTGACATCCACTTTGTCTTGTTTGGAATAGCACATTTTACCGTCACTATAAAATTTTTTATATATTTAAGAAAACATTTCGCTGCTTTCTGAACTAAACCGTAGTTCAAAACTACCAGACAAATTAGGAAATGCTATATAACAAAAGCTGTAAAACGTTTTCTTTCAAGTTTTAAAGCGTATACTAACAAATAAAAAGGGTTTCGTTCAATAAAATCCACCAAATAACATTTATATATCAACAACTGCAGTTTAAAAAAAAGGGAAAAA
>NW_014571148.1:3677-4712 GCF_001313835.1 Polistes canadensis
TTTATATTTCAAAAACTGCAGTCCAAAAAAAGGAAAAAAATCTTTTTATTACAACATTGTTTGGATAAGTAACGTGAAGAACTCAATTCATTTTCAACGAAACTTAAATGTAGTAAACCTGACATTTATTTTGTTTTGTATCTAGTAGCACATTTTACCGTCACTATAAAATTCCCAATATATTTAAACTAAAATTTTCGCTAATTTCTAAATTAAACCGTACTTAAAAATTATTAGATAAAAAAAAAAATGCTATATAACAAATGCTGTAAGACGTTTTCTTTTAAGTTTTCAAGCTTATACTAACAAATAAAAAGTATTGCGTTCAAGAAAATCCAGCAAATAACATTTATATTTTAACACCTGCTACCCAAAAGAAAGGAAAAAATCACTTTATTACAACATTTTTTGGTTACTTAACGTGAAGGATCCAATTACTTTTAACGAAACTCGATTTAAGTAAACCTAACATTTATTTTGTTTTGTTTCAAGTAGCAAATTTTTACCGTCGCTAATAACGTTAAAATATATTTAGAAAGAAATTTTTGCTAGTTTTTGTATTAAATCGTAGGTAAAAACAATCAGATACATAAAGAAATGCTATATTACAAGACCTGTAACACGTTTTGTTTCAAGTTTAAAGGCGTATACTAACAAATAAAAAGTGTTACTTTCAATAAAATCCAGCCAATAACATTTATATTTCAAAAACTGCAGTCTTGAAAAAGGAAAAAAATCACTTTTATTAGAACATATTTTGGTTAAGATACGTTAAGAACTCAATTCTTTTTCAACGAAACTCGATTGTAGTAAACCTGAGATTTATTTTGTTTTGTTTCTAATGGCACATTTYACCGTCACTATAAAATTCCCAATATATTTAAGAAAAATTTTCGCAGCTTTCTGTATAAAACCGTATTTCAAAACTATCAGATACATAAGGAAATGCTATATAACAAAAGCTGTAAAACGTTTTCTTTCCACTTTTAAAGCGTATACTAACAGAAAGAACAATTTAGATCCAATAAAATCAAG
>NW_014571149.1:0-1094 GCF_001313835.1 Polistes canadensis
CTTTCTATTTGTAGAAAGGTACTTAACTCATCAAATCTCTTTCTATTTGAATAAAAGTACTCAACTTATTAAGTCCCGTTCTTTTTAAATGAAAGTAATCAAAACATTATAATTCTTTCTATTTAAATGATAGTCCTTAACACATCAAATCTATTTCAATTTGGATAAAAGTACTATAAACATAAAATCTCTTTCTACTTTAATAAATGTACTCAATTCATTAAATCTCTCACTATTTAACTGAAAGCACTTAACCTATTAAGTTTCTTTTTATATGAGTAAAAGTCCCGATCTTATCGAATCTCCTTCTATTTGAATAAAAAAACTCAACTCATTTATACTCTATCCATTTGAACGAAAGTAGGCAACTTATAAAATATCTTTGCATTTAAATGGAAGTACTAAACTGATCAAATCTTTTTCCATTTAAATATACGTATCAAAGTCATTAAATCTTTTTTGATTTGAATAAAAGTACCAAACCTATTAAACGTATTTTTATTTAAATGATAGTTCTCAACTGATTCATTCTCTTTCTAATTTTGTATCAAAATACAAAACTAAATAAATCTTTTTCTATTTAAAAGAAAGTACTTAAACCATTAAATCTCTCTCTATTTCAATAAAAGTACCTAACCTATTTAGACTTTTTTCATTTAAACGAAAGTTCTACAATTATGAGATCTCTTTTTATTTAAAAGAAGGTAAACAACTTACCAATTCTCTTTTTTTTTAAAAAAGTACTCAACTTATTAAATCCTGTTCCATTTGAGGTAAGTTATTCAACACATTATACCACTTTCTATTTAAACGAAAGTACTAAAATTAATAAATCTATTTCTACTTCAATGAAAGTACTATACTCTATAAATCTATTTTTATTTGAATAAAAGTTCTCAACTCCACAAATCTCTTTTTATTTTAATGAAAGTACTTAACTTATCAAATTTCTTTTAGTTTTAATAACAGTACAATCTCATCAAATCTCTTTTTATTTAAAAAAAAGTATATAACATATCAAATCTATTTGTTTTAGAATAAAAGTACTCAATCCATTAAATCTCTTACTATTTTACTAAAAGCACTTAACCTAT
>NW_014571149.1:3544-4687 GCF_001313835.1 Polistes canadensis
GTTTATACTAATATCACATGCTGACAAAATAATAACCATCGATGGTCGTTCATGAGAGTGCTCATAATGTAAGTAACAAAAATTTAAATTATTTTTTTTCTCGTATAGTATTACAGGAAGATAGATCGCAACTATTGAATATTATTTATAAAATGATTTAAATTGGATAATRCGCCCTGCAATACAAGGTCGTCATTAGGACATGACAGCTCCCCCCTTAAAGGAGAAGCACAAAAGATTCCACTATTGAGTGATTCGTAAAGCATCAACCCTATTGAAGACTTCCTCTTCTTCAGCAAAACTTCAATATTGTTAACATCTTCGACAAGACCATCAGGCATTTGAAAATTTATTATGAAAAGACGGTTATGTTAATTTGGTGATTTCGACAAACACATCTGATTAAATTGTTCTGCAATAGTTTCTCTGTATAATACGACAAGATCAGACTTTTTAATTGGTATACAGGCGTGATCTTCTTCAAGATCTTTCAAACAGATTTYAAGGTGAAGTTCACTAGCAACAGCAATAATGTGCTCTCCAGATTCTTCGATGATACATAGCGCAATAGGATCCGACTTACCAAGACGTCTCAAAGCTTCAACCAATTTTGGCAAATCTGCAGGATTCTTGGGTTCAACTGCTACACGTACAACAGGAGAAACCGAGAATTTCATAACTTTTATATTATGTGCATCCCTAAACGTAGTAATAGTAAATCTTCAATGGCTTCAACGTAACAACTTATCATCAAGATAGTACGTTGAATAGATTTCTCATACAAATCCTCTTTCTTTCCGGGTAAGAAATTCGGTCTAATAATACGGGCCTTYATACCAGTACACACTTTACCAGGAAATACACGTCCCAAGGCATCTGCCATCGGTTCCCACCGATCCAGCGAAAGTGATGTTCTGGTAATCCGTAGTATTAACCTTAAAGCCACTCGCCTGCGTGAAAGAGTTRAAAGCGAACATCCCTGTGTTTATTATAGATCGCAGTAGTAAATTGTTCGATCTTTCTCAATTCGGCACAGGTAAATTGTTGTCTCACTATGGTCTTCTAACTGCAACATGCTGAACGTATGTGGTTGTCTTTGTCGGCGTTAGTGTGGGGAAGTTGCAATCCCCCATACAAAAAAGC
>NW_014571150.1:0-1274 GCF_001313835.1 Polistes canadensis
ATTTCTTTATGTATCTGATAGTTTTTAACTATGGTTTAATTCAAAAAGTAGCAAAAATTTCTATCTAGATATATTTAAACATTTTTAGCGACGGTTAAAATGTGCTACTAGAAACAAAACATATTAAATGTCAGGTTTACTACAATCAATTTTCGTTGAAAAAGAATTGAACTCTCAACGTACATTAACCAAAAAATGTTGTAATAAATTGATTTTTTACCTTTTTGTGAACTGCAGTTGTTAAATTATAAAAGTTATTTGCTGGATTTTATTAAACGAAACACTTTTTATTTGTTAGTATACGCTTTAAAACTTAAGATAAAACATTTTACAGCTTTTGTTTTATACCATTTTTTTATGTATTTGCTTGTTTTGGACTACGGCTTAATTCAGAAAGTAGCAAAAATTTCTTTTTGAATAAGTTTAATTTTTTTTGCAACAGTTAAAATGTGCTACTAGAAACAAAACCGAATAGATGTCAGGTTTACTACAATCGAGTTTCGTTGAAAAAGAATTGAGTTCTTTCCGTACAGTAACCAAAAAATGTTGTAATAAAATGATTTTTAACCTTTTTGTGAACTGGAGTTGATAAATTATAAATGTTATGTGCTGGATTTTATTAAACGAAACACTTTTTACTTATTAGTATACGCTTGAAAAACTAAATGGAAATGTTTTACAGCTTTTTTTTTATACGATTACTTTATGTATCTTATAGTTTTTAAATATGGTTTAATTCAAAAAGTAACAAAAATTTCTATCTAAATATATTTAAACATTTTAAGCAACGGTTAATATGTGCTACTAGAAACATAACAGAATGGATTTCAAGTTTATTACAATCAGTTTTCGTTGAAAAAGAATTAAGATTTTCACGTAAAGTAACAAAAAAATGTTAAGATAAAATGATTTTTTTCCTTTTTTTGGACTACAGTTGTTTAATTATAAATGTTATTTGCTGAATTTTATTGAACGAAACACATTTTATTTGCTAGTATACGATTTAAAACTTAAAAGAAAACATTCTACAGCTTTTGTTTTATACCATTTCTTTATGTATTTGCTACTTTTAGACTACGGCTTAATTCAGAAAGTAGCAAATATTTCTTTTTAAATATGTTTAATTTTTTTAGCAACAGTTAAAATGTGCTACTAGAAAAAAAAACAGAATAGGTGTCAGGTTTACTACAATCGAGTTTCGTTGAAAAAGAATTGAGTTCTTTACGTACAGTAACCAAAAAATGTTTTAATAAAATGATTGTTTTCCTTTTTTT
>NW_014571150.1:3756-4874 GCF_001313835.1 Polistes canadensis
CAAAAATTTCTTTTTAAATATATTTAGACATTTTTAGCGACGGGTAAAATTTGCTACTAGAAACAAAACAGATTAAATGTCAGGTTTATTACAATCAATTTTCGTTAAAAAAGAATTGATTTCTTTACGTTAAGTATCAAAAAAATGTTGTAATAAAGTGATTTTTTTCCTTTCCTTGAACTGCAGTTGCTAAACAATATATGTTATTTGCTGGATGCTATTGTTTGAAACACTTTTTATTTGTTAGTATACGCTTGAAAACCTTATAGAAAATGCTTTACAGCTTTTGTTTTATAGCATTACTTTGTGTATCTGATACTTTGGAACTACGGTTTAATTCAGAAAGTAGCAAAAATTTGTTTCATCAAATATTTAAACATTTTTAGCGACGGTTAAAATATGCTACTAGAAACAAAACAGATTAAATGTCAGGTTTAATACAATCGTGTCTCGTTGAAAAGGAACAGAATTCTTCACGTTAGGTAACAAAAAAATTTTGTTATAAAATGATTTTTTTCCTTTTTTTTGAACTGCAGTTGTTGAATTATAAGTGTTGTTTGCTAAATTTTATTGAACGAAACACTTTTTATTTGTAAGTATTTGCTTGAAAACTTAACCAAAAATGTTTTACAGCTTTTGTTTTTTAGCATTTTATTATGTATCTGATAGTTTGGAACTACGGTTTAAATCAGAAAGTATTAAAATCTTTTTTCTAAAAATATTTAAACATTTTTAGCTACGGCTAGAATGTTCTACTAGAAACAAAACAGATTAAATGTCAGGTTAACTACAATCGAGTTTCGTTGAAAAGGAGTTAAGTACTTTACGTAACGTTACAAAAAAGTTGTAATAAAATGATTTTTTTCCTTTTTTTGAACTGCAGTTTTTGATTTATAAATGTTATTTGCTGGATTTTATTGAACAAAAAACTTTTTATTTTTTAATATACGCTTTAAAACTTAAAAGAAAATGTTTTAAATCTTATGTTTTATAGCTTTTCTTTATGTATCTGATAGTTTTGAACTACGGTTTTATTCAGAAAGTTGCAAAAATTTCTTTCTAAAAATATTAAAAAATTTTTAGCGACGGTTAAAATGTGCTACTAGAAACAAAACAGA
>NW_014571151.1:0-1072 GCF_001313835.1 Polistes canadensis
TAAATGTCAGGTTTACTACAATCGAATTTCGTTGAAACAGAATTGAATCCTTCACGTTAAGTAACAAAGAAATGTAGTTATAAAATGTTTTTTTCCTTCTTTTAGACTGCAGTTGTGGAAATTTAAATCGTATTTGCTCAATTTTATTGAACGTAACTCTTTTTATTTGTTAGTTTGTGCTTTAGAAATTGAAAGAAAATGTTTTACAGCTTTTTTTATATAGAATTTCTTTATGTATCTGCTAGTTTTAAACTACGGTTTAATTCAGAAAGTAGCAAAAATTTCTTATTAAAATATATTTAATCTTTTATTTGAAGATAAAAATTTGACTATTAGAAACAAGACAATATGGATCTCAGGTTTACTACAATCGACTTTCGTTGAAAAAGTATTGAATTCTTTACATAAAGTAACCAAAAAATGTTGTAATAAAATGATTTTTTTTATATTTTTGGACAGCAGTTGTTGAAATATGAATGGTATTTGCTCGGTTTTATTAAACGTAACACTTTTTATTTCTTTGTATTGGCTTTAAAACTTGAAAGAAAACGTTTACCAGCTTTTTTTATATAGCATTTCTTTATGTGTCTGCTAGTTTTGAACTACAGTTTAATTCAGAAAGTAGCGAAAATTTTTTTTCAAATATATTTAAAAATTTTTAGCGACGGTAAAAATGGGCTACTAGAAACAAAACAAAATAAATGTCATGTTTTCTTAAATTGAGTTTTTTTGAAAAAGAATTAAATCCTTCACGTTAATTAACCAAAAAATGTTGCAATAAAATGATCTTTTTCCTATTTTTGGACTGCAGTTGTTGAAATATAAATGTTATTTGCTGGATTTTATGGAAAGTAAGACTTTTTATTTGTTAGTATGCTCTTTAAAACTTGAAAGAAAACAATTTACAGCATTTGTTATATAGCATTTCTTTATGTATCTAATAGTTTTGAACTACGGTTTAATTCAGAAAGTAGCAAAAATATCTTTCTAAATATATTTCAACATTTTWAGCGTAGGTAAAAATGTGCTACTGGAAACAAGACAATATGGATCTCATGTTTACTACAATCGA
>NW_014571151.1:4127-5360 GCF_001313835.1 Polistes canadensis
TTCAGAAAGTAGCAAAAGTTTCTTATTAAAATATATTAAATCTTTTTTGTGAAGATAAAAATGTTACTATTAAAAACAAGACAATATGGATCTCAGGTTTACTACAATCGATTTTCGTTCAAAAAAAATTGAATCCTTTACGTTTAGTAACCAAAAAATGTTGTAATAAAATGATTTTTTTCTTATTTTGGACTGCAGTTGTTTAAATATAAATGTTATTTGCTAGATTTTATTGAACGTACGACTTTTTATTTGTTAGTATACGCTTTAAAACTTAAATGAAAACGTTTTACAACTTTTGTTATACAGCATTTCTTTAGGTATCTAATAGTTTAGAACTACAGTTTAATTCAGAAAGTAGCAGAAATTTCTTATTGAAATATAATAAATTTTTATTTTAAAGATAAAAATGTGCTACTAGAAACATAACAATATGGATGTAGGTTTACTACAATCGAGTTTCGTTGAAAAAAAATTGAATCCTTTACGTTAAGTAACCCAAAAATGTTGAAATGAAATGATTTTTTCCTTGTTTTGGACTGCAGTTATCGAATTAAAAATGTTATTTGCTGGATTTCATTGAACAAAACACTTTTTATTTGTGAGTATGCGCTTTGAAACTTTAAAGAAAACGTTTTACAGCATTTTTTATATAGCATTTCTTTATGTACCTGCTATTTTTAAACAACGGTTTAATTCAGAATGTAGCAAAAATTTCTTATTGAAATATAATATATCTTTTTTGTAAAAATAAAAATGTGCTATTAAACACAAGGCAATATGGATGTCAGGTTTACTACAATCGAGTTTCGTTAAAAAAGAATTGAGTTCTTTACGTAAAGTAACAAAAAAATTTTATTTAAAAATAATTTTTTTCCTTTATTTGGACTGCAGTTTGGGAAATATAAATAGTATTTGCTGGATTTTATTTAACGTAACACTATTTACTTATTAGAATGCGGTTTAAAACTTGAAAGAAAATATTTAAAGCTTTTGTTATATAGTATTTCTTTGGATATCTAATCGTTTTTAGCTATGTTTTAATTTAGAAACTAGCGAAAATTTCTTTCTAACTATATTTAAACATTTTTTGCRACGKWAAGAWTKTGCTACTAGAAACAAAACAAAATAAATATCCGGTTTACTACAATCGAGTTTCGTTGAAAAAGAATTAAATTATTCACGTTAAGTAGCCAAAAATATTTGTTATAAAATGATTTTTTTCTTTTTTTG
>NW_014571152.1:0-5286 GCF_001313835.1 Polistes canadensis
TACTAAACTTATTAATTATTTTTCATTTGCATAAATGATATAACTCATCAAATCTCTTTCTATTTGAATAGAAGTACTTAACAAATAAAATCTCTTTTCATTGGAATGAATGTAACTAACTCATCAAATCTTATTTTATTTGATTAAAAGTACTCATTTCCAACAATTTCTTTTTATTTTAACGGAAGTACTCAACTTATCAAATCTTTTTTCTTTTAAATAAAAGTACTAAGCTTATCAATTTTCATTTCATTTAAATTTAAGTACTCTACTTATTAAATCCATTTCTATTTGAATGAAAGTACACGACTTATCAAATCTCTTTCTTTTTCTATGAAAGCACTTAACATATACAATTTCCTTTCATTTGAATGAAAGTATTAAATATATCAAACCTCTTTTTATTTCAATGAAAGTATTTAACAAATCAAATCTTTTTCTATTTAAATTAAAGTACTAAATTCTTTAAATCTCATTCTATTTAAACGAAAGTATAAAACTCATCAATTCTTTTTCTATTTGAATAGAAGTATTTAACTCATTAAATCTTTTTCTATTTTAATAAAAGTTGGTGCGTATCTTGCGCAACGAGTGAGTAGGGCGGAGCGCCGGGGCGTGTACAACCCTGCTAAGGCATAATACACGTCTGACAAAGCAGTATCGTTGTTTTTGATAGTAACTACGGTAACGTCAAGATGTTTGCGAGAGCTCCATTTTTTTTTAGCTCGCGTTTTCTTATAAAACTTATTACGCAAATCACATGTATTAACAACCGCGTTATCCTCAGGCTTTTCTGTGATTTATCTAGCATTACATCTCTTTTTTGCATATAGCCCAGCGCGTTCTTGCGCCTATCATTACTTGTGATTCATCACGCGTAATTCATAGCTCGAGATTCATCTAACGTAAAAATTCTAAGACTTGCAAGAACTACTTCGAGGTCAACTATTTGTATTGCGAAATACTACATCATTCAGGTTCGGCCAGTGACAAGGGACAAAGGCGGTTTTGCTGTAACCAAAATTATCCTGATTTCAACCGGGGTTTTTGTGCCAAAAGGTTTTTTCCTGACGAACAAAATGGAGCGTACTTTTTAGTACTGACTGAGCTTAAATATATTTGTAACTGTGTTTTATTTTCTTATCGTTTTTCCTATTAAAAAAAACTCGATAGTTCCTGTGAGGGTATTCTCCGATTCACTACATTTTACTGGAGTACCGATTAAGAATTCGGTTGCGTCAACATTTTTGGTCCTTCGATCTGGATCGGGAGCTTTCTTCCTACTCTTCGTCTGGCGTCTTTTGTGCAAACAGTCTTCTTCAACGGAGGAGAAAGAGGCAACGAAAGACTCTCGATCGAGCAACAAAGGAGGTATTGCGTCATCACTACAAGCTGAAAAGCTACTATTGTTCCAGTGCGTGAGTACGCTGCACGGGACATTTTATTCAGGGGATTTACGTGAGTTTTTTATTTTTGTTGCTTAATAATTTTTTGAAGTCGAGTTTTACTCCTCTTTTCTCTTTTTAATTTCGCTTTCTGTCGTGAAAATGCTTTGCTTTAGTAGAATACGTGTCGATGTCGAGCGCGTTGTACGGTATTCGAGTATGTGAAGAAAAAATTCGCGCAATTTCAAAAAGCGGTGAGCGAGATAGATCATTCCAGCCCGCGCGATATAGGGACATAAATGCTTAGAATTTCCAAAGTTAAAAAAATTGTAGCAATATTTGAGGAGTTGATAGAGAAAACTTCTGGTGAAACGATAAGAACGCTGGATGACGAAATTCACAATCATGTCGAGTCAGTCATCGATGCTAAGGCGGAGGCGAAGTTGATCATTAATAGAGCTGAATCAGTAATCACCCCAGACACAAATTCGCCTATTACGAGTCTGTCCTCTCCAGTTAGAACTACAGTAAGCAGTCCGTCCGTAGATAGCATTTACACAATACCGGCGATACAATTACTATTTTTTGACGGGCAACATAAAAAATCGCCGAGTATCGCGGACACGTTTTAATCGATGATAAAAGATAATCCCGCGCCTTAAGATATACAAAACTATGCATATTTAAAATCATGCTTTTCTGGACCTGCCGCGGAGAAAATAAGAGTTCTGGAAATTACCGCGGATAATTATCCGATTGCGTGGAAGACCTTAGTCGAGTGCTATGACAATCCGCTATTATTAATAAATAAGCACTTGCGAGCTATTTTAGTGGGTCCTCTGATTAACAGTAAATTTCTTTCGTCTTTAATTGCCGCGTCTGACACGCTGAATGCAAATTATAGGGCATTAGTAGCGACTTAATATGTGTTTGTCGATCAATTTGGTATTGCTGCACATCTTTCACGAGTAGATCCAGCAACACGTCTTCAATGGGAACAACGGTACACCTGAGATGCTTTACCAACAGTAAACGAATTTGTGATATTCTCGCGCGATCTGGGGAATGGGCTAGTAAACTCTAAGCCAACAAAACATTTTAAAAAGATTAAAAATAGACGAAGGAACGCGCCGTTGGGACCCAAAAGAAATTTTCGTTTAAGGAACTTGTTGCGTAACGAGCGGTGTTTTAATTCTTTGCGGAATTTGCAGCGAAGTTTCGACCGAGGACAAGTTCAAGCGTATTCCAAAAGCGCGACTGTTTCGTGTGGCATATGTCGCGAGAGTAATAAATCATCAGAGTGTGAGCAGCTACTGAGAGCAGAGCCCGCAGGGCGCAGAATAATCGTGGTTAACGCCAATTTGTGTTGTAATTGTTTACAAGCTGGTCACCGCGTCTACACATTTTTTAAGAATGACTGCTGTAGAAAGTGCAAGAACAGGCATCATGAGTTGTTACATGTGAACGAGGTCGTTACAGAATGTGCAACAACAAAGTTTTTGCGTTTAGACGGCATCGGCGGTGCAGAATGCACATGTAGCGCTCCATCACTCGCAAACACCCTCGCTGTTACTTACTGCAGTGGGGCACTTGCTGGATCGCGACGGCAGGCCGCACGAGTGTCGTGTGCTCCTTAATTCAGGTTCCGAAGCACATTTTTTAACAATCCGGTTCGCGAATCTTCTGCGAAAAGCTAAACGGGACGCGAACGAACCCATTTTTTGCGAAAACTAATCGGAAACTAGAGTCAAACAGGCAATTATAGCAACGTTAAAATCGCGAACAGAAAATTATGCAGTGGAAATACAATATTTATTATTACTTTCTGTAACGAATAGGTTGCCTTCGCAACGAATTCCGCGAGAAGAATTGACTATACCAGCAGGGATCTAATTGGCCGATCCGAAGTTTTGTGAGCCCGCGAATATTGACGCGATTCTCGGTGTCGAGATTTTTGCTTCACTATGGCGTGCAGGACAGATCATATGGTTAAAATAAAATTTAATGGCACAAGGAACTGTACTAGGATTGCTCGTTATAAGCACAGGAGCCACACGTTCTCCGCAGAGCGGTATTTGCCACGCAGCCACGGTAGATTTAAACTCACAATGGGAAAAATTTTGGAAGATTGAAGAAGTAGCTGAAAGTAGTATTAGGTCGCACGAGGAAAATTTGTGAGAACCACATTATAAAAACAACACGCGACGGGATGATACTGGCAGATATATAGTGAGACTGCCATTTAAGGTAGAAAATCAGTTAGGTGATTCACATACGAGCGCGTTACGAATAATTTACGCCTTAGAGCGATCATTATCGCGCAAGCTGGAAGTTAAAAATGTATACATTAAATTTTTATCCGAATATAAAGTACTAGATCACATGAAAAGGATAGAAGAGGGAATCCACGAAGAAAGATTCCATTTACCGCATCAGGCTGTATTAAAGCATACTAGTCTTACGACCAAATTGCGAGTAGTGTTCGAAGCGTCGGCAAAAACCAGCAACGGAAAATCTTAGAATAACGTATTAATGGTTAGCCCAACTATACAGAAGGATCTGTTTGCACTTTTAGTAAGATTTTGATCACGCGTTGTCGCTATTACCGCGGACATTGCGAAAATGTATCGGCAGATAATAATAGACCCGCTCGATAAAAAATACCAAACTATACTTTGGCGTCGACAGGAAAGTGAGCCCGTGAATGCATATAGTATAAATACAGTAACTTATGGAACCGCCTCTGCGTCGTTCTTAGCAACGCGTACTTTACATTAATTTACGAGCGACGAAGTTCACAGATTCCCAAGAGCTGCCATCGTTCTTAAAGAAGATTTCTATGTGGACGAATCTTTAACCAGAGCGCGTACAATTCAATCAAAGCCAGTCCGCGACGAGTTAATAAGAATAACCGCAGGGACAAGGATGCATTTGCGGCAATACGCATCAAATTGCGCTGAGATTCTAAAGGACTTAGATACCGCAGGTAATAGAATCGTAAATTTAGATTTTTCAGGCACAGTAAAAACATTAGGTATTAATTGAACCGCGGCTGAAGATAACATAGGCTATACGGTACAGCGAGCAGCTGATCCATCGAAGGTTACTCAGCGCGTTATATTGTCTGACATTTCGCAGTTAGTAGACCGGCTAGGTTTATTAGGACCTGTAGTAATCAACGCAAAAATGATGATGAAACGGCTATAGCAATTAAAGTCAACGTGGGAAGAAAATGTCCTTTCCTAAATATATAAAATATGGCAAGAGTTCCGCCAAAATCTCCACACGCTCAAGGAGATAAGGTTCGCGCGCAACGTAGCAGATAATGGAGAAGAACTGGAATGCACTGTTTTTGTTATGCGTGCAGAAGGGCTTACAACGCGTGCATTTATGTTAAAACGTTGGGAATAAATCGCACGTTACGATTAGCCTGCGCTAAATCCACGGTAGCGCTGCTTAAAATGCAATCAGTTCCGCGCCTAAAAGTTTGCTGCGCCTTAATACTCTCGCGGCTCTTTAAGGCCACTGAAAACGCTTTGCGTAGAAACGATTTTCTGCCGTACAGTACTTTAGGTGGATTCTACGGTACTTTTGCATTGGTTCAACACTCCGCCTCTCACTTTTTAAACCTACGTAGAACATCGCGTAGCTAAAATTCAAGAGAGCAAAGCTCGCGTGCTGTGGCGTCATGTATCGTCCAAGCATAACCCCGCAGATTTAATTTCTCGCGGCGTTACACCTGCCGAACTCCGTGAATGTAAGCTTTAGAAGTCTGGTCCTGCATGGCTTATTAAGCCGGAATTAAGTTAACTGCATAGTAGATTAAAACCAATCTAGATCCCTGAAAAGAAAAAGATTGTAACTCAAGCAAAGGTAGCTACTCCATTCGAACTATTTAGGC
>NW_014571153.1:0-1101 GCF_001313835.1 Polistes canadensis
ATAATATATATATATATATAATCATAAAAAGATTATTGTAATTAATTTGATCTTCGTTCGCAAGCGAAGAGTATTTCCATATGTATGCATTTTTTATTTTTATTTTTAAATATGAATAAATTCGAAAAACACAAGGTAAATCAGGTTTTCCTACTGATTATAATATACACAACTTTATTTTATGTTTTCTTTTTTGTCATATTTTGCAAAGATAACAATACATTAATATAAAAATACATAAATCAATGTATATGGTATATGAACTATTTATAAACAATACACGAAAAAGTTTTCTATAATCTTATCTATCTATCGATATAAATTTTGTATCAATATTTAGATCGAAATATACAATTTTTTGACGATTAAATCAATCTAATATTGACAAACTACAAGCGTATAAAATACATTTTGAAGAGTTAATTTTTTATTGTAGAATTTATCAATAATAATGTTAAACTAACAAAAAGATAGATAGATATAGAGAAGATGGAATATAAAAATTCTACGTAATTTATTCGAATCATCATAGTTAATTAAATTCCTGTTGTAAAATTTGTGTAAGTAGAATATTTCGTAAAGAATCAGAATTCATTTTCAAAATTCTATTCATTATTTTAATCAAACAAATACGATTAATTATTATTTGTTTTAAATAAAATATATGTATGTTTCTATTAGAATTAGAACAATATATGCAAGTGCACGAGTTTATAGGGTGATTATTATTCGGTAAAATATTCAAAGAAAATGAATATTTAAGTTTTTATATTGCCTTTTTTTTTTCTTTTTTTTTTCTTTGTTTTTTCAATTTATGACAGACCTACACATGCCATTGTCGTCTCGTTTTTCTCCTAAATTACATCCTATAGGTTTTGCATTTATGATGGCTGGGCGACTAGGTGGATAGGTTGCAGCAGGTTTAGGTGGAGTTGCAGTTGTAGATGCAATTATTCTTCTATGTAAATGTTGTGGTGGATAAACTTGAGGTGGGACAGTTGGTTTGCTCATAACCAATTCTATCAATCCAAAATATAATAATATCATTGAGATAAAAATGATCCGGAAAGATTTCATCCTGTTCGAACAAATATATATATA
>NW_014571153.1:3387-5177 GCF_001313835.1 Polistes canadensis
CAGACAGGAATAAATTCGTAAATACGATTCAAACCAAGTTTTCCTATTGATTGTTAATATACATTACTTTATTATATTATATTTCGTGCAACTTTGTAAGTTAACAAATATGCAAATGCAGAAACATATAAATCAATTAATATAAAAAAACATATAAATAAATCAATTAAAACAGGACATATTTTTAAATTCGACGAAACAAAAATTTTAGATAAAGAGGATAACTGGTACAAAAGAAATATCAGTGAAATGTACCATATAACGAACAATAATACAGTTAATTTTATAACCGATATTAATAATCTAAACAGCACATATAACGAAATTTTAAAATTTAATTACCACAACAAGACACGTAACAGAGGTTACAATAATAACAAAGACATCTAGATTAGGAAACACCAGCTTASAGGTAACCAGTAGTGTTCGAAAAGTTATGGTAGGATAACGTTTTTAAAAATTGACTCTATATATAAGATAGTGAAAACTTATGACTGTAATAAAAATRATGTTATATTGACTTATGAACATAACTATCAAGGTAAAATAACGCTATAATTTGTAAGTTTTTATTTGGTATTTGTATAAGAAATAATATGTCATAATAAAAAATTTTAGTTGCTGAGAAAGTCTTAAATAGAGACGAAACGTTCAACGGATAAATGTATTGTCCATCTAAATTAAACCCGTCCAAAAAATAACTTTCCTAAGAATTAAACTTAGTAATAATATTACAAAACATTTTGGATAAGAAAAAAAAATCTTTATTATATTAATATAAATCAATTTATATATGGTATATATTATTCGAAAAATAATACACGAAAATGTTGTTACAATATTTTTCTAAAGTGATCAATATTATTCGGTAAAATGTAAACAAGAAAACGTATTTGTTATTTCTTCTTTTTTCTTCTTTCTTTTTCAATATATCGCAGGCCTACACATACCATTGTCGTCTCGTTTTTCTCCTATTTCACATCCTATAGGTTTTGTATTTATGATGGATGGGAAACCACCACCACAACCTGAATATGAAGCTCCTCCAGCTCCTCCGCTACTTCGATTTTTATCTTTACTTGGATGCTCACCTCCACCTGAATATCCACTTGCCTATGGATATCCACCTCCACCTAGATATCCACATTCACATGGATATCCATTTCCACCTGAATATCCACCTCCACCTGCATATCCACCTCCACCTGAATATCCACCTCCACCTGAATATCCACCTCCACCTGCATATCCACTTCCACCTGAATATCCACCTCCACCTGGATATCCACTCCCAACTGAATATCCACCACCACCTGGACATCCACCTCCACTTGGATACGCACCTACACCTGAATATTAATTTCCACCTGGAAATCCACCTCCACCTGGCAATCCATTTCCACATGGATTTCTACCTCCACCTGGATATCCACTTCCACCTCCTGAGTAAATATAATTTGGTGAAATAAAATAATTTGCAGGTACCTTTATTTGAGGTTTCCTTTCAAAATTTGTTCTTCCCATGTATGAAGGTTTATTCGTTTCAGTGTCTTTTTCAGAATATGTACCTCCTATATGTATACTTATGTCAAATTCAGGTAGCAATAACACAACGGGTTTGCTCATAACAAATTCTATCAATGATAAATGAATAACCATAATTGCGAGAAAACTGATCGAGAAAGATTTCATCCTGCTTGAATAAAATATATATATTTGTATGTAATTTTTGTTATATTCTTACATTAGAAACGCATTATAAATGAGCAGAATTACAAATTTAGAAAAAT
>NW_014571154.1:0-1061 GCF_001313835.1 Polistes canadensis
CATGCCGGCCCCCTTGAAAGGCCTGCCTTTCAACATACAATTGGAATGTAGTTAACCTTATATACAGTATATTCTAAGACTAATCAAAGGTTCCAAGCACCACCTTAAAGATAYATRAAAMATATTTAAATACAACAATGTTTTATCGGTAGAACACACAGCCTTGTTGCAGCCCGCTAAATAGTTGCCTTAAATGTTCGCATCAGTGCTGTTCGAATGATTCCGGCTGCGCCCGGTATTAGTTGCTCCACCCTGCCCAATAGACATCGTAGTGGTGGTATATTGTCATCTYGAATGACAACCAAGTGGTCTTTCTGCAGTGGATCACGTGTTGGTACATATCTCGCTGGCCTCTGGTTGTGTAGATTTAAATGTTTCTTAGACCAGTGTTTCCAAAAATGCTGGCGCAGCTGCTTGATTAGTTGTAGCTGTGATAGCCGATTGGTTGCTATTTTCTTTATGTTTGGTTCAGATATCGACAGCAGGGAGTCTCCGATAAGGAAATAGTCAGAAGTACRGGCGTTTAGGTCTCTAGAATCGGCRAATATAGGTAATAGAGGGCAGGAGTTMAATATTGCTTCTATCTGTGWAAGTACGGTACTTARYTCTTCGAACGTTAATGAAGCATTCCCTACCATGCGCCTCAAGTGATATTTCGCGGTCCTTACTGCCGCTTCCTACAAGACACCGAAATTTGGAGCGCCTAACTGAATGTAATGATAGGTCACTCCCTTAACGCTTAGCTGATTACTAATTTTTGATTATGCCCTTATTTCCTCTCCGAACCCCGGCGCTTGACACAATTTTTCCAAACGATCCCTGGCTTTCGCGATTTCTGCCATAGTTACTGGACAGATGTCCTTGTTTTGTGCACGCCGCACGTTCCTGCAAAACCTGCTGCTTTACGCTATTACCTGTGCTAGTCGGGTGGATTTCGAACATTTGCTGAACATCGCAAAACTCTCGCGACYTCTGGTCGCGGCCTATCATCTCGGTCATACACGCGACACCCGTATTTCGACCCTCCGGCAATTCTTCGAGTAGCGCTTCTGACATTGTTT
>NW_014571154.1:1226-2671 GCF_001313835.1 Polistes canadensis
GTTCGCGACCTTTCGTAGAGCAATCCGGCTCGAAGGACCATTTAATGTACGATTGATCCGGCTCGAAAGACAATTTATATACGATTGATCCGACTTGCAGAACTAAATGTACATTTKTACGGTAGTGCTGGTTCCCACTCCCGTACTGTGCACGCTTTCGTGCACGCACTTTCTCACTGTGCTAGGAAAAAGACTGCTKTCTCTTTTCACTTCCGCGTTGTAAGGGCGGAAGGAGTTGATCCAAATAAGACACTTTAAATTGTGATAAAATGTGACTATTTTTTATTACTCGTTCCCAAGAGATCAGTATGGTGCTGGGACCTTGTATAATAATTAAGGCTAAATTCCATTTCTATTACTAGTAATAACCTCGGGTTTCTGACTAGTTGAACTTGTGTAATGTATTGAATGCTGCTCGGATCACTTAGATGTGATTCCGCTTACAGATGTAACTGTCTTCTTCCCCCTCTCCACGACACWTCYCATCAAAAGGCTCCGATGCGACTTTGGAGTGGGGAMATCTAATCAAATATATTGCGTTCTAAGTTTTAGGAAWKCGAGATAAKATGCCCTATGTTATTGCTGTATTAGTTCTTTATAATCTATGAATAGATGCAGACGCWATAAAACCTAAAGGTCCTAAACAAATACTCTCTATTGCTTTGCATAGTCCTCGGTCGGGCATCTTTTTAAATGAATATCTTATCCGACTTCTCCGTTGTATAATCTTACTCCTACTATTCTGATARATGACGGAACATAAAGTATTTTTATTTGAATRGAAAAAGATTTATTGAGTAAAGTACTTACATTCAGATAGAAAAAGATTTGATAGTGTGTATACTTTTTTTAATGAAAAAAGATTTTATGAGTTTAGTACTTTTATTTAAATGGAAAGTTATTTAATGTGTAGTGTACATTCATATAAATAGAAAAAAAATTGATGAGTAAAGTACTTTCATTTAAATTAATGGAAATTTGATATTTTGAGTTCTTTTATTTTAATAAAAAAGGCTTATTAAATTGAGTTCTTAAATTCAAATAAAAAGAGATTTGATTTGTGTGGTACTTTTATTCAAATGTAAAAAGATTTGATGAGTTAAGTACTTTCATTAAATTTAAAAAATATTTGATTTCTTAAGTATTTTTATTAAAATAGACAGAGATTTGGTAATGAGAGTACTTTTATTTAAATAGAAAGAGATTTGGTAAATGAAGTACTTTGCTTTAAATGGAAAGAGATTTAATAATATRAGTACTTCAATTAAAATAGAAAGAGATTTGATATGTTTAGTACTTTTCTTGATGCGGCTGATGCCTTAATCGGTACTCCAGTAGATTGTAGTGAATCGAAAAATTTCCTCACGGTTGATATCGATATTGTTTATTAATGGGAAGGACGATAAGAGAATAAAACACAATAACAAATATATTCGAGCCTAATC
>NW_014571155.1:0-1194 GCF_001313835.1 Polistes canadensis
AATTTTTAGCGACGGTGAAAATGTGCTACTAGAAATAAAACAAAGTAAATGTCAGGTTTACTATAATCGAGTTTAGTTGAAAAAGTATTAAATTCTTACCGTCAAGTAACCAAAAAATGTTGAAATAAAATCATTTTTTTCCGTTTTTATGACTGCAGTTGTTGAAATATAAATGTTATTTGCCGGATTTTATAGAAAGTAACACTCTTTATTTGTTAATATACGCTTTAAAACTTAAAAAAAAATGTTTTACATATTTTGTTATATAGCATCTCTTTATATATCTGATTGTTTTGAACTACGGTTTAATTCAGTAAGTAGCGAAAATTTCTTTCTTAATATATTTAAACATTTTTAGCGACGGTTAAAATGTGCTACTAGGAACAAAACAGAATTAATGTCAGGTTTACTACAATCGAGTATCATTGAAAAAGAATTAAATTCTTCACGTTAAGTACTAAAAAAATTTGTGATAAAATAATTTTTTTCCTTTTTTTAAACTGCACTTGGTAAAATATAAATGTTATTTGCTGGATTTAGTGAACGTAACACTTTTTATTTGTTAGTATGGGCTTTAAAACTTGAAAGAAAACTTTTTCAGCTTTTTTTATATAGCATTTCTTTATGTATCTGCTAGTTTTAAACTACGGTTTAATTTAGAAAGTAGCATGATTCCTTCGTTGCAGCTAAGAGTAGCTCCTTAAGCTGCTTGTTTGCTCCCTGGAAGTGGGTACCACAGTCGCTTCTGAGCGTCTTTAGAATGCCTTTACGGCTGGTGAACCGTCGAAATGCCTTGAGAAATCCTTCGGTGGAGTAGTCAGAGACTTCTTCGAGAGGAACGTCAGAGGTGGAGAAGCATATGAACACGGCTATCCAACCCTTGAAGTACTTTGAACCTCTGCCTTGAAAATTCTTTATGGTGACTGGCCCAACGTAATCCAGCCCTGTAGTCTCGAACACGAGAGATGGTGTCACTCGAGATGCCGGGAGTGGAGCTATGTGTTGTTGTGCTCTCACTCCACGTATTCGAGCACAAGTAAGACAATCTTTGAGGAAGGACTTCACTGTAGCACGACCTCCAATAATCTAAAAAGTCCTTTGAATGTAAGAGAGAGCTAGCTAAGTTCTTCCATGCATGGTTCTGTCATGAGCATCGAAGATGACTAGGTTGGTGAATTTTGACTGACGAGGTAG
>NW_014571155.1:3599-4536 GCF_001313835.1 Polistes canadensis
CTTAAGATGAACCTGAGATGACGAGTATGTCGATTGGAGGACCAAGGACACTTGACCTTGGGTCGCTCCGGGAGATGTACTACCCACACCCTGAATAGCAATGTTTCCTGGAGAACGGCTAAGCTTTAGCTTAGCTATGATATTAGAAGCAACTAAAGTCAACTCTGATCTAGGATCAATAAGAAGACGTACTAACTTAGGCGATCCCTTTAAAGATATGGCAAAAGCTTTACAAGTAGCCAAGAGTACTGGATCTCGAGAGCACGTTAAAAGCGATGGATTAGACGAACGATCGATGTCGGAGATAGGTGACGAGAATCTGACTCGTTTGGTCGTCTRAGAGGACCTTRAGGAAGWTGAGATGGTCGATTTTAAGATGGATCTGAGAGGACGGTGTGGGTAATGAAATGTCCTACCTACTCCTCATTCTGAGGACGCCTTTTTTGAAGAGTTCTGAGAAGAACTCTTTTTTGTAGGTATGGACTTAGGAGGAGATGATCGAGTTGAGGATGACTTGTGAGGGGAGTCAGGAACAGAAGCCTTCGGTTTGGAGAGAGGTCTGGGAGTTGACGTACTGGAGGTGGATGATAATGACTTCAGACTAGAGGATCGGCGTGGAGATTACTGCTTTGGTGATTTACGACGATCCTCTTTCGGTGACTCATCCGATGATACCCGTGAGCCCTGCGAGGACGAGACTCTCTGAGATGTCTGTTTTGTCTCTGAAAGAAAGTTCTTGAGATTGGCTGCGACGACCATGATATTGGATGAGATGTCTTTGACATAGGTGGAGATGTCCTAGACGATGAAGGAGACGTYCTGTTTGTGGGAGGAGRTGTCCTGTTTGTAGGAGGAGATGTCCTGGACGATGTCATCCTTTTCTCGGGATGTATGAGCGTGTGGTGCCGATCTCCACACTGATTGCATCGCCTAGTAC
>NW_014571156.1:0-5179 GCF_001313835.1 Polistes canadensis
AGCTTTTGTTATTTAGCATTTTTTTAGATATCTGATAGTTTTTATTGTTATTTTATCTGGAAAGCAGCGAATATTTTCCTAAATATATTTAAAAATGTTTAGCAACGGTTAAATGTGCTACTAGAAACAAAAAAGGTTAAATGTCAGGCTTACTACAATCAAATTTCGTTGAAAAAGAATTTGACTCCTTACGTAAAGTAAATTGAAAATGTTGTAATAGAATGATTTTTTCCCTTTTTATGGACTGCAGTTGTGAAAATATAAATTTTATTTGCTAGATTTTATTGAAAGTAACACTTTTTATTTGTTAGTATACACTTTAAAGCTTGAACAAAAAAACGTTTTACAGCTTATTATCTATAGCATTTCTTTATGTATTTGCTAGTTTTGAACTACGATTGACTTCAAAAAGTCAAAAACATTTCTTTCTAAATACATTTAAACATTTTAAGCTAAGGTTAAAATGTGCTACTAGAAACAAAACAGATTAAATGTCAGGTTAACTACAATCGAGTTTCGTTGCAAACGAGTTGAGATCTTCACGTAAAGTAACCATAAAATGATGAAATAAAATGATTTTTTTTCTTTTTTTGGACTGCAGTTGTTGAATTATAAATGTTATTTGCGAGATTTTATTGAACGTAACGCTTCCTATTTGTTAATATACGCTGTAAAACTTAAAAGAAAACGTTTTACAGCTTTGGTTATATAGCATTTCTTTATGTATCAAATAATTTTGAACTACGGTTTTATTTAGAAAGAAGCAAAAATTTCTTGTAAATTTATTTAAATATTTTTAGCGACAGTTAAAATGTGCTACTAGAAACAAAACAGATTAAATTACAGGTTTACTACAATCGAGTTTCGTTGAAAAAGAATGAATTCTTCTCGTAAAGTAATTTAAAAATGTTGTAATAGAATGAATTTTTCCCTTTTTTTGGACTGCAGTTGTTGAAATATAAATGTTATTTGCTGGATATTATTAAACGTAAAACTTTATATTTGTTAGTATACTCTTTAAAACTAGAAACAAAACGTTTTACAGCTTTTTTTATATAGCTTTTCTGTAGGTATTTGCTAGTTTTGAACTACTGTTTAATTCAGAAAGTAGCAAAAATTTCATTTTAAATATATATTTTATCTTTTTTGTGAAGGAAAAAATGTGCTATTAGAAACAAGACAGAAATATGTCAGGTTTCCTACAATCGAGTTTCGTTGCAAAAGAATTAAATTCTTCTCGTTAAGTAACCATAAATTGTTGTAATAAAATAATTTTTTTCCTTATTTTAGACTGCAGTTGTTGAAATATAAAAGTTATTTGCTGGATTTTATTAAACGTAACACTTTTTATTAGTTATTTTACACTATAAAATTTGAAAGGAAACGTTTTACAGCTCTTAATATATAGCATTTCTATATGTATCTAATAGTTTTTAACTACGGTTTAATTCAAAAAGTAGCAAAAATTTCTTTCTAAATATGTTTAAACATTTTTAGCGACGGTAAAAATGTGCTACTAGAAACAAAAAAGATTAAAAGACAGGTTTACTACAATCGAGTTTCGCTGAAAAAGAATTGCATTCTTTACATAAATTAACCAAAAAATGTTGTAATAAAATATTTTTTTTCCTTTCTTTGGACTTCACTTGTTGAAATATAAATGTTATTTGCTGGATTTTATTAGACATAACACTTTTTACTTATTAGAATACGCTTGAAACTTGAAAGAAAATGTTTTACAGCTTTTGTTTTATAGCATTTTATTATGTATCTAATAGTTTAGAACTACGGTTTTATTCAGAAAGAAGCATAAATTTCTTTTAAAATATATTAAAGCTTTTTTGTGAAGGTAAAAATGTGCTATTAGAAAAAAGACAGAATGAATGTCAAGATAACTACAATCGAGTTTTGTTGCAAAAGAATTGAATTCTTCACGTAAAGAACCAATAAATGTTGTAATAAAATGATTTCTTTCCTTTTTTTGGCCGGCGGTTGTTTAAATATGAATAATATTTGCTAGTTTTTATGGAACGTAACTATTTTTATTTGTTAGTATACGATTAAAACTTGAAAGAAAACGTTTTATATCTTTTGTTATGTAGCATTTCTTTAGATATCTGATAGTATTTACTGTTATGTTATCTGGAAAGCAGCGAATACTTTTCTAAAAATATTAAAAATTTTTAGCAACAGTAAAATGTTCTACTAGAAAAAAGACGGAATATATGTCAGGTTGACTACAATCGAGTTCCGTTGAAAGAGAATTGAATTCTGCAAGTGGAGTAACCAAAAAAAGTTATAATTACATGATTTTTTCTCTTTTTTTTACTGCAGTTATTAGAAAGTAAGTGATATTTGCTAGACTTTTTTTGACATAACAGTTTTTATTTGTCAGGATGCGCTTTAAATCTTAAAAGAATATTTTTCATAGCGTCTGGTAAATAGCACTGTTTTAATTTTTTTTTAATTCGAAACTGCGATCTAATCCAGAAAGTAGCTAAAATTTCATTTTAAATATCTTGACAAATTTTTAGCAACGGTAAAATTGTGCTACTACAAACAGAAAAGAGTGGACGTCAGTTTTAGTTCAATCGAGTTTCGTTGAAAAAGAATTAAACTCTCTACATAAAGTAACTAAAAAATATTGTAATAAAATGATTGTTTCCCTTTTTTTAGACTGTAGTTATTAACATGTTAATGTTATTTGCTGGATTTTAATGAACGTAACGCTTTTTATTTGTTAGTATACGCTTTAAAACTTGAAAGAAAACGTTTTACAGCTTTTGTTATATAGCATTTCTTTAGCTATTTGCTAGTTTTGAACTACAGTTGTATTCAGAAAGTAGCAAAAATTTCTTTTAAATATATTATATCTTTTTTGTGAAGGAAAGAATTTTCTATTATAAACAAGACAGAATAGATGTCATGTTTATTACAATCGAGTTTCGTTGAAAAAGAATTGTATTCTTCACGTAAAGTAATTTAAAAATATTGAAATAGAATGATTTTTTTCTATTCTTTGGACTGCAGTTTTTAAAATATAAATGTTATTTGCTAGATTTTATTGATCGAAACACTTTTTATTTGTTAGTCTACGCTTTAAAACTTTAAAGAAAACGTTTTACTGCTTTTGTTATTTAGCATTTCTTGATGTATGTGCTAGTTATGAACTACGGTTTAATTCAGAAAGTAGCAAAAATTTCTTCTTAAATATATTGTATCTTTTTTTTGAAGTTAAATATGTGCTATTAGAAACAAGACAGAATGGATGTCAGGTTGACTACAATCGAGTATCGATGAAAAATGATTGAATTCTTCACGTAAAATAACAAAAAAATGTTTTAAAAAAATGATATTCTTCTATTATTTGAACTGCAGTTGTTGAAATATAAGTGTTCTTTGCTGGATTTTATTGAAAGCAATACTCTTGATTTGTTAATATGCGCTTTAAAACTTAAAAGAAAACGTCTAACAGCTTTTTTTATATAGCATTGCTTTATGTATCTGCTAGTTTTGAACAACGGTTTAATTCAGATAGCAGCGAAAATTTTTCATAAATATATTAAAAAATTTATAGTGACTGTAAAATGTGCTATTAGTAACGAGACAGAATAGATGTCAGGTTGACTACAATCAAGTTCCGTTGGAAAAGAAAAGAAATCTTTACGTAAAGTAACAAAAAAATGTTCTAATAAAAAGATTTTTTTACATTTTTTGTACTGCAGTTGTAGAAACATAAATGTTATTTGCTGGATTTATTAAACTCAACACTTTTTATTTGTTAGTCTACTCAATAGAACATGAAAGAAAACATTTTACAGGTTTGTTATATAGCATTTCTTTAGATATCTGATAGTTTTTACTATTATTTATACTAGAAAGCAGCGAATATTTATCTTAAATATACTAAAAATTTTTAGCAACGGTAAAATGTGCTATTAGAAAAAAGACGGAAAAGATGTCAAATCGACTACAATCGAGTTTCGTTGAAAGAGAATTGAGTTCCACACGTTAAGTATCTATAAAAAGTAATAATAAGATGGTTTTTGTTCTTTTTTTTAACTGCAGTTTTCAAAAAGTAAGTTATATTTGCTAGATTTTATTTGACATAACACTTTTTATTTGTAAGGATACGCTTTAAAGCTGAAAAGAAAACGTTTTATAGCGTCGTGTAAATAACACTTTTTTAATTTTTTTATAATTTGAAACTACGATCTTATCCATAAAGTAGCGAAAATTTCTTTTTAGACATATTAAAACATTTTTAGCAACGATAAACTTGAGCTACTAGAAACAGAAAAGAGTGGACGTCAGTTTTATTCAATCGAGTTTTGTTAAAAAGAATTAAACCTTTTACGTGAAGTAACCAAAAAATGTTAAAATAAAATGTTTATTTTCTTTTTTTATACTGCAATTGTTAAAATATAAATGTTGTTTGCTAAATTTTATGGGACATAACACTTTTTATTTTTACATACACGCTTTAAATCTTGAAAGAGATCGGTTCATAGCGTCTATTAAGAAGCACATTTTAATATTTTTTTATAATCTTAGACTATTACCTAATCCAAACAGTAGCGAAAAATTCTTTTAAAAAAATTAAAAAATTTTAAGCAACGGTAAAAACTTGCTACTAGAAACAAAACAGAAGGGACGTCAGGCTGACTACAATCGAGTTTCATTGAAAGAGAATTAAATTCTACATGTAAAGTAACCAAAAAAAGTCTTAATAAGATGATTTTTTCTCTTCTCTTTAACTGCAGTTATTAAAAAGTAAATGATATTTGCTAGATTTTATTGGACATACCACTTTTTATTTGTAAGGATACGCTTTAAACCTTAAAAGAATACGTTTCATAGCGTCTGTTAAATAGCAATTTTTTAATTTTTTTATAATTTGAAACTACGATCTAATCCAGAAAGTAGCGAAAATTTCTGTTTAAATATAATAAAACATTTTTAGCCACGGTAAAATTGTTCTACTAGAAACAGAAAAGAGAGAACGTCAGTTTTACTTTAATCGAGTTTCGCTGAAAGAAAATTAAACTCTTTACGTAAAGTAACAAAAAAATGTTGAAATAAAATGATTTTTTCTCTTTTTTGGACTGCAATTGTTAACATATAAATGTTCTTTGCTAGTGTTTATTGAACATAACTCTTTTTATTTGTTAGTATACGC
>NW_014571157.1:0-1176 GCF_001313835.1 Polistes canadensis
TTATATAGCATTTCTTTATGTATCTAATAGTTTTGAACGACAGTTTATTTCAAAAAGTAACAAAAATTTCTTTTTAAATATATTTAAAAATTTTTTGCGACGGTTTAAATGTGCTACAAGAAACAAAACAGAATGGATGTCAGGTTTACTACAATCGAGTTTCGTTGGAAAAGAATTGAATTCTTAACATTAAGAAACCCAAAAATGTTGTAATGTAAAAATTTTTTTCCTTTTTTCGAACTGCAGTTGTTAAATTATTAATGTTATTTGCTGGATTTTATTAAGCGAAACACTTTTTACTTATTAGTATACGCTTGAAAACTTGAAAGAAAATAATTTACAGCTTTTGTTTTATACCATTTCTTTATGTATCTGATAGTTTTGAACGACGGTTTATTTAAAAAAGTAGCAAAAATTTCTTTTTGAATATATTTAGACATTTTTAGCGAAGGTTAAGATGTGCTACTAGAATCAAAACGGAATAGATGCCAGGTTTATTACAATCAATTTTCGTCGAAAAGGATCGTGTTCTTCTCGTAAAGTAACCAAAAAATGTTGTAATAAAATGATTTTTTTTCTATATTTGGACTGCAGTTGTTGAAATATAAATGTTATTTGCTGGATTTTATTGAACGAAACACTTTTTATTTGATAGTATACGATTTAAAACTCAAATAAAACGTTTTACAGCTTTTGGTATGTAGCATTTCTTTATGTATCTGATAGTTTTAAACTACGGTTTATTTCAAAAAGTAACAAAAATTTCTATTTAAATATTTTTAGACATTTTTAGCGACGGTTAAAATGTGCTACTAGAAACAAAACAAAATGGATGTCAGGTTTGCTACAATCGGGTTTCGTTGAAAAAGAATTTAATTCTTCACGTTAAGTAATTAAGAAATGTTGTAATAAACTGATTTTTTTCCTTTTTTTGAACTGCAGTTTTTGAATTAAAAATGTTTGTTGATTGATTTTATTAAACGTAACACTTTGGAATTGTTAGTATACGCCTAAAAACTTGAAAGAAAATGTTTAACAGCTTTGGTTTATAACATATCTTTATGTATCTAATAGTTTTAAACTACGATTTAATTCAGATAGTAGCAAAAAATTCTTTCTAAATATATTTAAACATTTTTAGCGACGGTTAAAATGTGCTACTAGAAACAAAACAGA
>NW_014571157.1:5241-6361 GCF_001313835.1 Polistes canadensis
TGAATTGTAAGATCTTTTTGGTATTTGTATATAAAATAATATGTCATAATAAATAATTTTAGTTGCTGAGGAAGTCTCAAATAGAGACGAAACTTTCAACGGATAAATATAGTGTTCATCTTAATTAAACCCGTTCAAAAAACAACTTCCCTAAGAGTAAACTTAGTAATAATATTAATAAATTTTGGATAAGAAAAAAAAAATCTTGATTAAATTAACATTAAAAAAAAATGTTTACAGCTTTTGTTTTATAGCATTTCTTTATGTATCTGTTTGTTTTGAACTACGGTTTTATTCAGAAAGAAGCAAAAATTTCTTTCTAAAAATATTTAAATACTTTTAGCGACGGTTACAATGTGCTACTAGAAACAAAACAGATTAAATTTCAGGCTTACTACAATCGAGTTTCGTTAAAATGGAATTGAATTCTTTACGTTCAGTAACCAAAAAATGCTGTAATAAAAAGTTTTTTTTCGTTTTTTTAAAGTGCTATTGTCGAATTATAAATGTTATTTGCTGGATTTTATTAAAGGAAACAGTTTTTATTTGTTAGTATGCGCTTTATAACTTCAAAAAAAACATCTTACAAATATTTTTACATAGCATTTCGTCTTGTATTTGCTATTTTTGAACTACGGTTTATTTCAAGAAGTAGCAAAAATATCTTTCTTAAAATATTTATACATTTTCAGCGACGGTTAAAATGTGCTACTAGAAAAAAAACAGAATAAATGTCAGGTTTACTACAATCGAGTTTCGTTGAAAAAAAATTGAATTTTCCACGTTAAGTAACCAAAAAATGTTGTAATAAAATGATATTTTTCCTTTTTTTGAACTGCAGTTGTGGAATTAAAAATGTTATTTGTTGGATTTTATTAAACGAAACACTTTTTACTTATTAGTATACGCTCAAAAACTTGAAAAAAAATGTTTTACTGCTTTTGTTTTATAGCATTTTTTTATGTATGCGATAGTTTTTATCTACGGTTTAATTCAAAAAGTAGCAAAAATTTCTATTTAAATATGGTAAATTTTTTTAGCGACAGTTAAAATGTGCTATTAGATACAAAAAAGAATAGATTTCAGGTTTACTACAATCGAGTTTCGTTGAAAAAGAATT
>NW_014571158.1:0-1544 GCF_001313835.1 Polistes canadensis
TAAATGTCAGGTTTACTACAATCGAGTTTCGTTGAAAAAGAATTAGATTCTTCACGGAAATGAAWTWAAAAATGTTGTAAAAAAATGATTTTTTCCCTTTTTTTGGACTGTAGCTGTTGAAATATAAATGTTATTTGTTTGATTTTATTAAACGTAGTTCTTTTTACTTATAAATATATGATTGAAAACTTGAAAGAAAATGTTTTACAGCTGTTGTTATATAGCATTTCGTTATGTATCTAGTAGTTTTGAACTACAGTTTCATTCAGAAAGTAGCAAAAACTTCTTTCTAAATATATTTGAACATTTTTTGCGACGGTTTAAATGTACTACTAGAAACAAAACGGATTAAATGTCAGTTTTACTACAATTGAGGTCCGTTAAAAAAGAATTGAATTAATCACGTAAAGTAACTTAAAAATGTTGTAATGAAATAATTTGTTTCCTTTTTTTAAACTGCAGTTGTTGAGTTATAAATGTTATTTGCTGTATTTTATTGAACGTTACACTTTTTATTTGTAAGTATACGCTTTAAAAATTGAAATTAAACGTTTTACAGCTTTTGATATATAGCATTTCTTTATGTATCTAAGTGTTTTGAACTACGGTTAGTTTCAGAAAGTAGCAAAAATTTCTTTCTAAATATATTTAAACATTTTTAGCGACGGTTAAAATGTGCAACTAGAAACAAATCAGATGAAATGTCAGGTTTACTACAATCGAGTTTCGTTGAAAAAGAATTGGATTCTTCACGTAAAGTAACTTAAAAATGTTTTAATAAAATGATTTTATCCCTTTTTTTGGACTGCAGTTGTTGAAATACAAAAGTTATTTGTTGGATTTTATTAAACGTAGTACTTTTTATTTGTTAGTATACGCTTTAAAACTTGAAAGAAAACGTTTTACAGCATTTGTTATATAGCGTTTCTTCATGTATCTAAAATTTTTGAACTACGGTTTAATTCAGAAAATAACAAAAATTTCTTTTTAAATATATTTAAGCATTTTTAGCGACGGTTAAAATGAGCTACTAGAAGCAAAACAGATTAAATGTCAGGTTTACTACAATCGAGTTTCGTTAAAAAAAAATTAGATTCTTTACGCAAAGTAAATAAAAAATTTTGTAATAAAATAATTTTTTCCCTTTGTTTGGACTGCAGTTGTTGAAATATAAATGTTATTTGCTGGATTCTATTGAACTTAGTGCTTTTTATTTTTTAGTATACGCTTTAAAACTGGAAAGAAAACGTTTTACAGCTTTTGTTATAAAGCAATTCTTTATGTATCTAATAGTTTTGTTCTACGGTTTTTTTCAGAAAATAGCAAAAATTTCTTTCTAAATATATTTAAAAATTTTTAGCGACGGTCAAAATGTAGTTCTAAAAACAAAACAGATTAAATGTCAGGTTTACTGCAATCGAGTTTCGTTGAAAAAGAATTGGATTCTTTACGTAAAGTAACTTAGAAAAGTTGTAATAGAATGATTTTTTTCATTTTTTTTGGCTGCAGTTATTGAAATATAAATGTTATTTGCTGGATTTTAT
>NW_014571158.1:3909-6536 GCF_001313835.1 Polistes canadensis
AAGTAACCAAAAAATGTTGTAATAGAATGATTTTTTCCATTTTTTTGGACTGCAGTTGTTGAAATATAAATGTTATTTGCTGGATTTTATTGAACGTAACACTTTTTATTTGTAATTATACGCGTTAAAACTTGAAGCAAAACGTTTTACAGCTTTTGTTATATAGCATTTCTTTACGGTGCTAATAGTTTTGAACTATAGTTTACTTCAAAAAGTAGCAAAAATTTCTTTCTAAACATATTTAAACATTTTTAGCGACGGTTAAAATGTGATACTAAAAACAAAACAGATTAAATGTCAGGTTTACTACAATCGAGTTTTGTTGAAAAAGAATTAGATTCTTCACGTAGAGTAACTTTAAAATGTTGTAATAGAATGATTTTTTCTCTTATTTTCGACTGCAGTTGTTGAAATATTAATGTTTTTTGCTGGAATTTATTGAACGTAACACTTTTTATTTGTTAGTATACGGTTTAAAACCCAAAAAAAAACGTTTTACAGCTTTTTTTATATAGCATTTCTTTAGGTATCTGCTAGTTTCAAACTACGGTTTAATTCAGAAAGTAGCAAAAATTTCTTTCTAAATATATTTAAATATTTTTAGCAACGGGTAAAAATTGCGACTAGAAACAAAACAGAATTGATGTCGGGTTTATTACAATCGATAATCGTTGAAAAAGAATTGAATTCTCCACGTAAAGTAACCAAAAAATTTTGTAATAAAATGATTTTTTCCTTTTTTTGGACTGCAGTTGTTGACTTATAGATGTTATTTGCTGGATTTTTTTAACATAACACTTTTTATTTGTTAGTATACGCTTCAAAACTTGAAAGAAAACGTTTTTCAGCTATTGTTATATAGCATTTCTTTATGTATCTAATAGTTTTGAACTACGGTTTAACTGAGAAAGAAGCAAAAATTTCTTTTTAAATATGGTTAATCTTTTTTGTGAAAGTAAAAATGTGCTATTAAAAAAAACAGATTAAATGTTAGGTTTACTACAATCGAGTTTCGTTTATATAAAATTGGATTCTTCACGTAAAGTTACTTAAAAATGTTTTAATTGAATAATTTTTTTTCTTTTATTTAACTGCTGTTGTTGAAATATAAATGTTTTTTGCTGGATTTTATGGAAAGTAACACTTTTTATTTGTTAGTATACGCTTTAAAACTTGAAAAATACCGTTGAAAGCTTTTGTTATATAGCATTTCTATATGTATCTTATAGTTTTGAACTACGATTTATTTCTGAAAGCAGCAAAAATTTTTTTTTAAATATATTAAATTTTTTTTGTGAAGGTAAAAATGTGCTATTAGAAACAAGACAGAATGGATTTTGGATTACCTTTATTCGAGTTTCGTTGAAAAACAATTGAATTCTTCACGTTAATTAACCAAAAAATGTTGTAATAAAAGGATTTTTTTCCTTTTTTTAGACTGCAGTTGATGAAATATAAATGTTATTTGCTTGATTTTATTGAACGTAACACTATTTATTTGTTAGTATACGTTTTAAAACTTGAAAGAAAACGTTTTACTTCTTTTTTTATATAGCATTTCTGTAGGTATTTGCTAGTTTTTACCAACGGTTTAATTCAGAAAGTAACTAAAATTTCTTTTTAAATAAATTTAAACATTTTTAGCGACGGTAAAAATGTGCTACAAAAAACAAAACAGAATAAATGTCAGGTTTACTACAATGGAGTTCCGTCGAAAAAGAACTGAATTCTTCACGTTAAGTTACCAAAAAATGTTGTAATAAAATGATTTTTTTCCTTTTTTTGAACTGCAGTTGTNTAAAACTTTTTACTTATTATTATACGCTTGAAAACTTGAAAGAAAATATTTTACAGCTTTTGTTTTATAGCATTTCTTTATGAATCTGATAGTTTTAAACTACCGTTTAATTCAGAAAGTAGCAGAAATTTCTTTTTAAATATATTTAAACATTTTTAGCGACGATTTAATTGTGCTACATATAACAAAACAGATTAAATTGCAGGTTTAAAAAAATCGAGTTTCGTTGAAAAAGAATTGAAATCTTCATGTTAAGAAACCAAGAAACGTTGTAATAAAATGATTTTTTTTCTTTTTTTGGACTGCAGTTGTTAAAATATAAATGTTGTTTGCTAAATTTTTTGAACATAACACTTTAAACTTATTAGTATACGCTTCAAAAATTGAAAGAAAACGTTTTACAGCTTTTGTTATATAGCATTTCTTTATGTATCTAATTGTTTAAAACTACCGTTAATTTCAGAAAGTAGTCAAAAACTGTTGTAATAAAATGATTTTTTTTCTTTTTATAAACTGCAGTTGTTAAATTATAAATGGTAATTGCTGGATTTAATTGAACGTAACACTTTTTATTTGTTATTATACGCTTTAAAACCGGCATAAAAACGTTTAACAGCATTTGTTGTAAAGCATTTCTTTGTGTATCTTATAGTTTTAAACTACGGTTTAATTCAGAAAGTAGCAAAAATTTCTTACTAAATATATTTAACATTTTTAGCGACGGATAAAATGTGCTACTAGAAACAAAACAGATTAAATGTTAGGTTTACTACAATCGATTTTCGTTAAAAAAGAATTGAGCTCTTCAGGTAAAGTAACCCAAAATGTT
>NW_014571159.1:0-1047 GCF_001313835.1 Polistes canadensis
CAATTCTTTTTCAACGAAACTCGATTGAAGTAAACCTGACATTTAATCTGTTTTGTTTCTAGTACCACATTATAACCGTCGCTAAAAATGTTTAAATACATTTAGAAAGAAATTTTTGCTACTTTCTGAATTAAACCGCAGTTTAAAACTATTAGATACATAAGAAATGCTATATAAGAAAAGCTATAAAACGTTTTAATTTAAGTTTTAAATCGTATACTAACAAATAGAAAGTTTTAAGTCGAATAAAATCAAGCATATAACACTTATATTTCAACTACTGCAGCCCAAAAAGAGGGAAAAAATCATTCTATTACTACATTTTTAAGTTACTTTACGTAAAGAATTTAATTGTTTTTCAACGAAACTCGATTGTAGTCAACTTGACATTTATTCTGTCTTGTTACTAATAGCACATTTTATCGTCACTATAAATTTTTCAATATATTTAAGAAAAATTTTCACTGCTTTATAAATTAAATAATAGTTAAAAGCTATCAGATACATAATGAAATGCTATATAACAAAAGCTATAAAACGGTTTAATTTAATAATGAAATTTCACAGAGAACTTAGACATGAAAGTAGTAGAACTATGTTTGATTTAGTTGGACGTTTCGTCCCTTTATTGGGACTTCTTTAGCAACTGAAAAATTTATTTTCTTACATTTGTCATTACGATACATGCGTTTTATACAATATTATTTATTACATATTACTTTAATCATCAAAGTTCCGCATCTTTTTCATTTAATTTTAACATATTTCTTTTTATAGTATTCTAAAACACAATACATCTAAAACTTCGTTAGTTTGGTCGTTATTATTTAAAAGCCTTAACAAATCTGTTTTAATCTAGAATAGTGTTTGTTAGCCTAGATATCATCAGTGTAAGGTGTCCTCTATTATTTATTATTTTTAAAATTTAAACATTCCGTAATAGATGTGATTTAAGTTGTTTGTATCTGTTCTATAATTTACCGTATTATTATTACATATGTGATATGTTTCGCTAATATTTCTTTTATACCAGTTTTCCTCTAAATC
>NW_014571159.1:5287-6544 GCF_001313835.1 Polistes canadensis
AACACTAGTCTAGATTGAGACAGTTTTGTTGAGGAACTTAAATAATAACGATCAATTTAACGAAGTTTAGATGTTTTGTGTTTTGAATATTAATAATAAAAAGAAAAATGTATGTCTACTCAAAGAAAAAAGACGCTGAACTGTAAAGATTAAGGTAACATGTAAAAAATTATTTATTGTATGACCCTCATGTACGTCGTAATATAAGAAATAATAATAAAATAAAATTTCTAGTTGCTAAAGAAGTCCCATTAAAGGGACGAAACGTCGAACTAAATCAAACATAGTTCTACTTCTTTCATGTCCAAGTTCCCTGTTAAATTTCATCATTAAAAATTGTAATTTTTTGACGATAGAAATACTAAATAAAGTTTTAATTTAGGTTTTAAAGCGTATACTAACAAATAGAAAGTTTTATGTCCAATAAAATCAAGCAAATAACATTTATACTTCAAAAACTGCAGTCCAAAAAAAGGAAAAAAATTATTCTATTACAACATTTTTAAGTAACTATACGTGAAGAATTCAATTCTATTTCAACGGAACTCGATTGTAGTAAACCTGATATTTAATCTGTTTTTTTTCTAGTAACACATTTTAACCGTCGATAAAAATGTTTCAATATATTTAGAAAGTAATTTTTGCTACTTTCTGAATTAAACCGTAAGTCAAAACTAATAGATACATACAGAAATGCTATATAAAAAAAGCTGTATAACGTTTTCTTTAAAGTTTTAAAGCGTATAATAACGAATAAAAAGTTTTACGTTCAATAAAATCAAGCAAATAACCTTTATTATTCAACAAATGCAGTTCAAAAAAAAAAGGAAAAAAATCAATTTATTACAACTATCTTTGGTTACTTACCGCAAAGTATTCTATTCTTTTTCGACGAAACTCGATTGTAATAAACCTGACATCCATTCTGTTTTGTTTCCAGTAGCAATTTTTAACCGTCGCTAAAAATGTTTAAATATATTATGAAAGAAATTTTTGCTACTTTTTGAATTAAATCGTAGGTTAATACTATCAGATACATAAACAAATGCTATATAACAAAAGCTGTAAAACGTTTCCTTTTAAGTTTTAAAGCGTACCCTAACAAATAAATAGTGTTACGTTTAATAAAATCCAACAAACAAAATTTATATTTCAACAACTGCAGTTCAAAAAAAGAAAAAATAATCATTTTAATATATCATTTTTTAATTACTTAACGTAAAGAATTCAATTCTTTTTCAACGAAACTCGATTGTA
>NW_014571160.1:0-1922 GCF_001313835.1 Polistes canadensis
TTTTATTTGAAGGTAAAAATGTGCTAATAAAAACTTAACAGAATAGATGTCAGGTTGACTACAATCGGGTTTCGTTGAAAAAGAATTGAATTCTCCACGTAAAGTAACTAAAAAATATTAAAATAAAATGAGTTTTTTCCTTTTTTTAAACTGCAGTTATTGAAATATAAATGTTATTTGCGGGATTTCATTGAACGCAACACTTTTTATTTGTGAGTATACGCTTTAAAACTTGAAAGACAATGTTTTATTGCTTTTTTTATATAGCCTTTCTTTAGATATCTGATAGTTTTGAACTACGGTTTAATTCAGAAAGTAGGGAAAATTTCTTTTTAAATATATTAAATTTTTTTTGTTAAGGTAAAAATGTGCTATTAAAAACTTAACAGAATAGATGTTTTGTTTACTACAATAGAATTTTGTCGAAAAAAAGATTAAATTTTACAAGTGAAGTAACCAAACTTAGTTGTAATAAAATGATTTTTCTCCTTTTTTTGGACTGCAGTTGTTAGAATATAAATGGTATTTGCTAGATTTTATTGAACGTAAGAATTTTTATTTCTGAGTATGCGCTTTAAAACTTGAAAGAAAATGTTTTCAGCTTTTTTTATATAGTATTTTTTTATGTATCTGCTTTTTTTAAACTACGGTTTAATTCAGAAAGTAGGAAACATTTCTTTTTTAATATATTTAATTTTTTTTGTGAAGGTAAAAATGTGCCATCTGAAACAAGACAGAATAGATGTCAGCTTTACTACAATCGAGTTTGGTTGAAAAAAAAATAAGTTATTTACGTAAAGTAACAAAAAAATGTTGTTATAAAATTATTTTTTTCCTTTCTTTCGACTGCTGTTGTTAAAGTATAAATGTTATTTGCAGGATTTTATTGAACGTAACACTTTTTATTTGTTAGTATGTGATTTAGAACTTGGGAAAAAAAGTTTTACAGCTTTTTTTGTATAGCATATCTTTATGTATCTGCTAGTTTTGATTTACGGTTTAATTAGGAAAGTACCAAAAATTTCTTTATAATTATATTAAATCTTTTTCGTGGAGGTAATAATGTGCTATTAAAAACTTAACAGAATAGATGTCAGGTTCACTACAATCAGGTTTCGTTAAAAAAGAAATGAATTCTTCACGTAAAGTAACCAAAAAATATTATAATAAAATGATTTTTTTCCTTTTTTAAGACTGCAGTTGTAGAAATATAAATGGTATTTGCTGGATATTATTGAACGCATCACTTATTATTTGTTAGTATACGCTTTAAAACTTGAAAGAAAACGTTTTGCAGCTTTTCTCATATAGCATTACTTTATTTATCTGATAGTTTTGTACTACGGTTTAAATCAGAAAGAAGCGAAAATTTTTTACTAAATATATTGAAACATTTTTAGCGACGGTTAAAATTTGCTACTAGAAACAAAACAGATTAAATGTTAGGTTTACTACCATCGAGTTTCGTTGAAAAAGAGTTGAATTCTTCACGTAAAGTAACCAAAAAATGTTGTAATAAAATTATTTGTTTCCTTTTTTTGGACTGCTGTTGTTGAAATATAAATGTTATTTGCTGGATTTTATTTAACGTAACACTTTTTATGGTAGTATATGCTTTAAAACTTGAAAGAAAACGTTTTACATCTTTTGTTATATAGCATTACTTTATGTATCTGGTAGTTTTGTACTACGGTTCAAATCAGATAGTAGCGAAATGTTTCTTTCTAAATATATTGAAACATTTTTAGCGACTGTTAAAATTTGCTACTAGAAACAAAACAGATTAAATGTCAGGTTTACTACAATCGAGTTTCGTTGAAAAAGAATTTAATTCTTTACGTTTAGTAACAAAAAAATGTTGTTATAAAATGATTTTTTTCCTTTTTTTGGACTGCTGTTGTTAAAGTATAAATGTTATTTGC
>NW_014571160.1:3869-5063 GCF_001313835.1 Polistes canadensis
AAACTTAACAGAATAGATGTCAGGTTGACTACAATCGGGTTTCGTTGAAAAAGGATTGAATTCTTCACGTAAAGTTACGAAAAATTATTATAATAAAATGATTTTTTTCCTTTTTTTAGAGTGCAGTTGTTGAAATATAAATGGTATTTGCTGGATTTTTTTGAACGTTACACTTTTTATTGATAGTATACGCTTTAAATTTTGAAAGAAAACGTTTTAAATCTTTTCTTATATAGCATTACTTTATGTATCTGATTGTTCAGAACTACAGTTTAAATCAAGAAGAAGCGAAAATTTCTTTTTAAATATATAAATTCATTTTTGTGAAGGTAAAAATGTGATATTCGAAATAAGACAGAATGGTTGTCAGCTTTAGTACAATCGAGTTTCGTTGAAAAAAAATTGAATTCTTCACGTAAAGAAACCAAAAAATGTTGTAATAAAATGCTTCTTTCCTTTTTTTAGACTGCAGTTGATAAAATATAAATGTTATTTGCTGGATTTTATTGAACGTAACACATTTTATTTGTCGGTATGCGCTGTAAAACTTAAATAAAAACGTTTTACAGCTTTTTTTATGTAGCAATTCTTAATGTATCTGCTAGATTTAAACTACGGTTAATTTCAGAAAGTAGCAAAAATTTCTTTTTACATATATATTACATCTTTTTTGTCAAGGTAAAAATGTGCATTTCGAAACAAGTCAGAATGTATGTCAGCTTTACTACAGTCGAGTTTCGTTGAAATAGAATTGAGTTCTTCACGTAACGTATTCAAAAAATGTTGTAATAAATGATTTTTTTTCTTTTCTTAGGCTGCAGTTGTAGAAACATAAGTGTTATTATCTGGATTTTATTGAACGTAATACTTTTTATTTGTTAGTATGTGCTTTAATACTTGAAAGAAAACGTTTTACATCTTTTGTTATATAGCATCTTTTTACGAATCTGATAGTTTTGAACTACGGTTTAATTCAGAAAGTATCGAAAATTTCTTTCTAAATATATTTAAACAATTATAGCGACGGTTAAAATGTGCTACTAGAAACAAAACAGATTGAATGTCAGGTTTACTACAATCGAGTATCATTGAAAAAGAATTAAATTTTTCACGTTAAGTACTAAAAAAATGTTGTAAAAAAATGATTTTTTTTTTTTTTTTAAACTGCAGTTGTTGAAATATAAATGTTATTTG
>NW_014571161.1:0-1001 GCF_001313835.1 Polistes canadensis
TTTTTTTTTGATTAATCACATCACATCAAACATATACAGTGCTGAAATGAACGATTATGTACATGTTTATCGTATTGAATTGCATTGAAGAAATGAAATACAGAAGTGAAATGTAAAGATATTAATTTGAATGCTCGATGCATACGTCGAAACAAGCCGTCCTGGCGACGCGTTGTCGATAACAAACATCATTTACTTAAAAATCTATTATATTGCGTATGTATTATACCCAAGTGGTAAAAAAAAAAAAACAAAAAAAAACATTAGAAAAGAATGAAAAAAAAAAAAACCATAAGTGATTCCCTGCGAGTTAGAGATAATTAATATTTATGTATTTTACGTCAATGCGCTTAGCTCAAGTTTTCATTTTATTGGTCGAGTATTAGTTATTTTATTTGAAGCTGTTTTTTTTTTTTTTTCTTTCTTTTTTTTTGTTTTCTTCTAAAAACCGCGATATCATTCGGTAAAGACAAATTATAATCCATCCACTTTACTATAATAATTTTTCGAGTGTTACATATTAATATTAATAATAATAATAATAATAATAATAATAATAATAATAATAATGAGAAATTCTTATACGTTAATCGTATATTTGAATGAAGCTTAATAATTTGTACGAGTATGCGGAAAAACGCGCTAATGTAATTGTATAATTCATTTGTTATCTTTCAATTATTTTTGGTCAAGATTTTAGCATCGCATATAGGAAAAAGGCCTGCCTGTACCGTCGTCGATGGAGAAAAATTATTAATTATTATTATTATTTCGCATAAAATAACGCGAATGAAAAATATCGGATCGCGCTCTTATGTATATAAGAATGAGAAAAGCTTTTATATATTATCTGCGATAATAATAATAATAATAATAATAATAATAATAATAATTATTAATTAATTAATTCGATCGTGTACTCACGTAAATTATTCGTGGATGATGTTAAAAATCATCGAAATTATTATCGGAAATAATTAATTTTTGGTTCAAAACTTTTG
>NW_014571162.1:0-981 GCF_001313835.1 Polistes canadensis
AAATGTTGTAATAGAATAATTTTTTTCCTGTTTTAGGACTGCAGATGTTTAAATATAAATGTTATTTGCTGGATTTTATTGAACGTAACACTTTTTATATGTTAGTGTACGTTTTATAACTTAAAAGAAAACGTTTTACAACTTTTGTCATATAGCATTTGTTTATGTATCGGATAGTTTTGAACTACGTTTTAAATTAGAAAGTAGCAAAAAGTTCTTTTTAAATATATTTCCACATTTTTAACGACGGTTAAAATGTTATACTAGAAACAAAACAGAATGGATAGCAGTTTTATTGCAATCGATTTTCGTTGAAAAAGAATAGAGTACTTCACGTTAAGTAACAAGAAAATGTTGTAATGAAATGACTTTTTTCCTTTTTTAAAAATGCAGTTGTTAAATAATAAATGTTATTTGCTGGATTTTATTGAACGTAACACTTTTTATTCGTTAGTATACTCTTGAAAACTTGAAAGTAAATGTTTTACAGCTTTTGTATTAAAGCATTTCTTTATGTATCTGATAGTTTGTAACTACGGCTTAATTCAGAAAGTAGCAAAAATTTCTTTCTAAATATATATTGAACATTTTTAGCGACAGTTAAAAATTGCTACTAGAAACAAAACAGAAAAAATGACAGTTTTATTGCTATCGATTTCATTGAATAGGAATTGAGTTCTTCACGTAAAGTACCCAAAAAATGTTGTAATAAAATGTTTTTTTTCCTTTTTTTGGACTGCAGTTGTGGAAATATAAATGTTATTTGCTGGATTATATTGAACGTAACACTTTTTATTCGTTACTATACGTTCTAAAACTTAAAAAGAAAACCTTTTTACAGCTTTTTTTATGTAGCATTTCTTTATGTATGTAATAGTTTGGAACTACAGTTTAATTCAGAAGGTTGCAAAAACTTCTTTTTATATATATTTAATCATTTTTAACGACGGGTAAAATGAGCTACTAGAAACAAAACAGAAT
>NW_014571162.1:3242-5139 GCF_001313835.1 Polistes canadensis
TTTCGTTGAAAAAGAATTAAGTTCTTCACGTAAAATAACCAAAAAATGTTGTAATAAAATGATTTTTTTCCTTTTTGCAAACCGCAGTTGTTGAATAATAAATGTTTTTTGCTGGATTTTATTGAACGTAACACTTTTAATATGTTAGTGTACGTTTTATAACTTAAAAGAAAACGTTTTACAACATTTGTTATATAGCATTTCTTTACGTATCTGATAGTTTGGAACTACGGTTTCATTCAGAAAGTAGCAAAAATTTTTTTTTAAATATATTTTAACATTTTTTGCGACGGTTAAAATGTGGTACTAGAAACAAAATAGATTAAATGTAAGGTTTACTACAATAGAGTTTCGTTGTAAAAACCAGAATTCTCTACGTCAAGTAACTAAAAAATTTTGTAATAAAATGAATTTTTTCCTTTTTTTGAACTGCAGTTTTTGGATAATAAATGTTATTTGCTGGAATTTTTTGAACGTAACACTTTTTATTCGTTAGTATTCGCTTAAAAACTTGAAAGTAAACGTTTTACAGCCTATTTTATAAAGCATTTATTTATGTATCCAATAGTTTTCAACTACGGTTTAATTCAGAAAGCAGCAAAAATCTCTTTCTAAATTATTTAAAAATTTTTAACGACGGTTAAAATGTGCTACTAGAAAAAAACAGAATGGATGTCAGGTTTATTACAATCGATTTTCGTTGAACAAGTATTGTGTTCTTCACGTAAAGAATTTAAAAAATTTTTTAATAAAATGATGTGTTTCCTTTTTTTAAACTGCAGTTGTTAAATAATAAATGGTATTTGCTGGATATTATTAAACGTAACACGTTTTATTCGTTTGTATACGCTCTAAAACTTGAAAGAAGACGTTTTCCAGCTTTTTTTATGTAGCAATTCTTTATGTATGTGATAGATTTGAACTACGGTTTAATTCAGAAGGTAGCAAAAATTTCTTTTTAAATATATTTAATCACTTTTAACGACAGTCAAAATGTGCTACTAGAAACAAAACAGAATGGAAGTCAGTTTTATTACAATCGATTTTCGTTGAAAAACAATTGAGTTCTTCGCATAAAGTTACCAAAAAATGTTGTAATAAAATGATTTTTTTCCTTTTTTTGGACTGCAGTTGTTGAAATATAAATGGTTTTTGCTGGATTTTATTAGACATAACACTTTATATTTGTTAGTGTAAGCTTTAAAACTTGAAAAAAAATGTTTTACAGCTTTTGAATTATAACATTTCTTTAATTATCTGATAGTTTTGGTCTACAGTTTAATTCATAAAGTAGCAGAAATTTCTTTTTAAATATATTTAAACATTTTTAGCGACGGTTAAAAATTGCTACTAAAAACAAAACAGATTAAATGTCAGGTTTACTACAATCGATTTTCGTTAAAAAAGACTTGAGTTCTTCACGTAAAGTAACCAAACAATGTTGCAATAAAATGATTTTTTTCCTGTTTTTGGACTGCAGTTTTTGAAATATAAATGTAATTTACTGGATTTTATTATACATAAAACTTTTAATTTGTTAGTATACGCTTGAAAACTTGAAAGAAAATGTTTACAGCTTTTGTTTTATAGCATTGCTTCATGTATCTAATAGTTAAAAACTACTGTTTTATTCAGAAAGTAGCAAAAATTTCTTTTTAATCATGTATTACACATTTTTAGCGACGGTTAAAAATTGCTACTAGAAACAATACAGATTGAATGTCAGGTTTACTACAATCGAGTTTCGTTAAAAAAAAATTGAATCCTTCCCGTTTAGTAACCAAAAAATGTTGTAATAAAATGAATTTTTTACTTTTTTTAGACTGCAGTTGTTGAAATATAAATTTTACTTGCTGGATTTTATTGAACGTAACACTATATATTTGTTAGTGTTCTC
>NW_014571163.1:0-1102 GCF_001313835.1 Polistes canadensis
TTTTCTTTTAGGTTTTTAAGCGTATACTAACAAATAAAAAGTGTAACGTTCCATAAAATCCTGTAAATAACTTTTATATTTCAACAACTGCAGTCTCAGAAAGGAAAAAAATCATTTTATTACGACATATTTTAGTTATTTAACGTGAAAAACACAATTCTTTTTCAACGAAACTCGATTGTAGTAAACCTGACATCCCTTCTAACTGTTTCTAATAGCACATTTTTACCTCCACAAAAAATATTTGATATATCTAAAAAGAAATTTATCCTCCTTTCTGAATAAAAGCGTAGTTCAAAACTGTTAGATACATAAGGAAATGCTATATAACAAAAGCTGTAAAACGTTTTCTTTTAAGTATTAAAGCGTTTACTTACCAATAAAAAGTTCTACGTTCAACTATATCTAGCAAATAATATTTATATTTCTACAACTGCAGTCCAAAGAAAGAAAAAAAATCATTTTATTACAACTTATTCTGGTTACTTTACGTGAAAAACTCGATATTTTTCAACGAAACTCGAATGTAGTCAACATTACATCTATTCATTGCTGTTACTTATAGCACATTTTTACCGTCTCTAAAAATGTTTAAATATATTTAGAAAGACATTTTCGCTACTTTCTAAATTAAACCGTACTTTAAATCTATCAGATACATAAAGAGATGCTATATAACAAAACATGTAAAACGTTTTCTTTCAAGTTTTAAAGCACATACTAACAAATAAAAAGTATTACGTTAAATAAAATCCAGATAATAACTTTTATGTTTTAATAACTGCATTCTAAAAAATGGAAAAAAATCATTTTATAACAACATTTTTTGGTTACTCTACGTGAAGAACTTGATTCATTTTCAACGAAACTTGATTGTAGTAAAGCTGACATCTATTCTGTCTTTTTTAAAAAAGCACATTTTTACCTTCAAAAAAAAGATTTCATATATTTAAAAAGAAATTTTTGGTACTTTTTGAATTGAACTGTTTTTTAATACAAGCAGATCCATAAAAAATCGCTATATAAAATAGCTGTAAAACATTTTCTTTCAAGTTTTAAAGCGCATACTAACAAATAAAAAGTGTAAAGTTCAATAAAATCC
>NW_014571163.1:3596-5539 GCF_001313835.1 Polistes canadensis
ATTTATATCTTTTTCAACAAAACTCGATTGTAGTATGCCTGACATTTAATCTGTTTTGTTTCTAGTAGCACATTTTAACCGTCGCTAAAAATGTTAGAATATTTTAAAAAAGAATTTTTTGCTACTTTCCAAATAAAACTGTAGTTCAAAACTATCAGATACATAAAGAAATGGTATGAAACAAAAGCTGTAAAACATTCTCTTCCAAGTTTTCAAGCGTATACTAATAAGTAAAAAGTCTTTTGTTCTATAAAATCTATCAAAAAACATTAAGAAATCAACAACTGCAGTTCAAAAAAAGGAAAAAAATCATTTTATAAACCCATTTTTTGGTTACTTTACGTGAAGAATTCCAATCTTTTTCAACGAAACTCGATTGTAGTTAACCTGACATTTTTTCTGTCTCTTTACTAATAGCACATTTTATCGTCACTATAAATTTTTTAATATATTTAAGAAATATTTTTGCTGCTTTCTGAATTAAACTGTAGTTCAAAACTATCTGATATATAAAGAATTGCTATATAACCAAAGCTGCAAAACGTTTTCTTTCAAGTTTTAAAGCATATACTAACAAATAAAAAGTGTTGCGTTTAATAAAACTCAGCAAATAACATTTATATTTTAACAACTGCTGTCCAAAAAACAGAAAAAATTATTTTTATTAAACGTTTTTTGGTTATTTTACGTAAAGGATTCAATTCTTTTGCAACGAAACTCGATTGTAGTAAACCTGACATTTATTTTGTTTTGTTTGTAGTAGCACATTTTAACCGTTGCTAAAAATATATAAATATAGTTAAAGAGAAATTTTTGCTGTTCTCTGAATTAAACCGTAGTTCAAAACTATCAGATACATAAAGAAATGCTATATCACAAAAGCTGTTAAACGTTTTCTTTTAAATGTTTAAGCGTATACGAACAAATAAAAAGTGTTACGTTCAATAAAATCTAGCAAATAAAATTTATAATTCCACAATTGCAGTTCAAAAAGAGGAAAAAAATCATTTTATTACAACATTTTTTGGTTACTTTACGAGAAGAATTCTATTCTTTTTCAATGAAACACGATTGTAGTAAACTTGACATCCATTCTGTCTTGTTTCTAATAGCACATTGTTACCTTCAAAAAAAAGGTTTTATATATTTCAAATGAAATTTTTGCTACGCTCTGAATTATACCGTAGTTCAAAACTATTAGATACATAAAAAAAAGCTATACAACTAAATCTGTAAAACGTTTTTTTAAGTTTTAAAGCGTATACTAACAAATAAAAAGTGTTACGTTCAATAAAATCCGCAAATAACATTTATATTTTAACAACTGCAGTCCAAAAAAAGAAAAAAAATCATTTTATTATACATTTTTTGTTTACTAAACGTGAAATATCCAATACTTTTTCAACGAAACTCTATTGTAGTAAACCTGACATTTAGTTTGTTCTCTTTCTAGTAGCACATTTTTACTGTCGCTCAAAATGTTTAAATATACTTAAGTAGAAATATTTGCTAGTTTCTGAAATAAAACGCAGTTTAAAACTATCAAATACATAAAGAAATGCAATATAACAAAAGCTGTAAAACCTTTTCTTTCAAGTTATAAAGCGCATACTGAAAAATAAAAAGTTTTACATTCAATTAAATCCAGCAAATACCATTTATATTTCAAAAAGTGCAGTCCAAAAAAAGAAAAAAAATCATTTTATTACTACATTTTTTGGTTACTTAACGTTAAGAATTCAATTCCTTTTCCACGAAACTCGATTGTAGTAAACCTAAAATCTAACCTGCCTTGTTACTAATAGAACATTTTACCGTCACTATAAATTTGTCAATATATTTAGGAAAAATTTTCGCTGCTTTCTGAATTAAGCCGTAGTTCAAAACTATCAGATACATAAAGAATTACTTTATACCAAAGGCTGTAGAACGTTTTCTTTTAA
>NW_014571164.1:0-5232 GCF_001313835.1 Polistes canadensis
CTTAGCCTATAACCACGAGTCTGACTCGTGGTAAAGAATTTGTGCCATAAGCGAAAACCACGGGTCCGACTCGTGGTAAAGAATTTGTGCTATAAACAAAAGCAACGAGTCAGGCTCGTGGTGAGGAATCGGTGCATAAGATGCCGCGTATTATTCGAACAAGCGATTGGATTTATTCCACATCCAATACTTTTTCTTTGATTGAAAAAAAAAACCATCAATGATCATCAAGATTTTTTTTTTTTTTCATTCACTTAACTAAGTATTCATTTATAAATTGCTATTGATTCATTATTTTAAAATAATAAATTATTTTTGTCAACTGATTAATTGATTATGATTGCACCCTGGACGTCTGAAAATTATTATTTGTACCTAAACATTGTTTATTATTTCACAACTCCTTTCATTGCTCTGAAAAACATGTCATGAAAGTTACACATTTTACGCCAGTTCAAGTACGCGGCTGAACAGATGAATGGCACGGCGCGCGACCGATTCTCTTGTTTATTATGGCACGCACAATTGGCAGATATCGTGTAGGCCAAGGGGTTAAGATAAAAAAGAGTCAATTTCCTGTGGATTCCGAAGAGGACAATACGTCGAACTTATATCCCGTGTTCCTAAACTATAATATACATTTCCTTCGATTAATTATCAATCATTTAAGGTATATATCATATATTTTAATGTACTTTACTAATATTTTGGATTGTTTATACTAAAATACATTTGTTTTAACGCTCCTGTCCGATGATGAATTTCAGTTAAAAATTTTCATCTTATAAAATATCAGATCAAAATTGTTTAATATTTCACACACACACAAATATATTAATGAATAATGTTATTTTTAAGTAAATGTGTACTATGTGTTAATCTTTCTTTCATAAGTAGTTAATTGATTTTAATTCTAGAAAACAATTAAATAAAATTTTGGTAACTACTGGTAGTGTGTAATAATGCTGAAATATTATTTAGAATGCAGAAATGAATTTTAAAAGGAAAAATGTGGTAGTTTCGACAGAACGAAAAATCGAAAAATTACGAAGACGACTTCGTAAAGGTTTTGTAGGAAAACCTACTGCAAGGAGATGGAAGAAAACGGTGAAGAGGGACAAAGATCATGCGCGTTGAATCCACACACGTTTGAAGTAAAACTTATGTTTTAGAAATAAAAACTTCTTTATGATCGTTGTAATTTGAAAGGCGCGGTCAATGTAACGCAGTCGTTGAAACGAAAATGATGTAGGACATTAAAAAGAGGCAAACAAATACATCTATAGGATTAGGCCTGCGAGAGAATGAGATAGAATACAGTATTCTGTATTTACTGTAATCGCGGTCTCCGTTTTGTGGGGTGCTTCGTAGCCCCCTACTCTTTTTTACTAAGCGTTGTACATATGATGTGTGCTTGTGTGTAAAGAGTATCCATCAAAACCAAAGGCATGAAATGTCTTCGATGGAACGAATTCGGCCATATCTCGAAGAACTGTCGGAAGCATACAAGATCACAAGAAGCGCCGAAGGAAATTAGTCGCGTAAAAGTAGAGATAAGGGAAGAATACGTCAATGAAGTACATTTAGAAGACGATAAGATCACAGCGTTAATCGATATAGATAGCGATTTCAATTTGATTAAGGCAGATTAATATTTTAGAATTGGTACATCGAAATTAGGTAAGTAGATCTTACAGTTTCGAGGTTTGGGTACTAACAGAAAATAAAACAAAAGTAACAGTTAACATAGATGAAAAGATGTTTCCTATTGAATCGCATATACTTTCCGATAATTTGCTAAAGCATGGTTTGCTTACCGGTAATGTTTTTTTGAGAAAACTGAATGTAACGATAGAGGCCGGTAAAGTCTCCATTTATGATATAAAAAAAGAAGCTGCAAAGACGAGTGATAAGATACTTCAGATTCTGAAAATCTACCGCGATATAGATTATTCCAATGCTCGAAACGTACGGGATATTTAGGGACATTGATAAAAAATTAGTCTAAAAAGGCATGCGAAATAGATGTATAAATGAACAACATAGAAAAGGACAAGGTAGATGCCGAGAAGAGTAGGAAGTTGGTTGATGATAAGGTAAAACCATTATCCTCTGATTACGTTAATAATCTTAGCCGAAAGGAAATGCGAAAATTCGAAAAGCTGGTTGCATTAGATTGACATGGAGAAAGGGCCTTTTTCTAGTTTATACAACGACCACCATAGGTCAATCCCCTTGACTATTGTTAGAAGATTCCTCCATATTATTTTGTTGTCGAACCATGGATTCAGAAAAACGTAAAAATATTGGATTGAGTTAGTAAAATTAGATGGATATTTGAGGACAGATATATTTTGTAAGAACAGTTAAGCGTGAGGATTAGAGAGTGAATGCGATAGTGTTAATAGATCAGCACAATAAAATCTCCTATAACGTAGTATTCTTATAACGCGGATTCTGTTTAATAACATACCATCAACTTTAATAGCTTAAGAAAATTCTCTAAAGAATGAATTTATCTATGGTTATTTTTTTTTTGACGCATTTGGGAAAAAGTGATAAGAGTGAATTTTTAAGATGCGCACGCACCCCGATCAAAAAAACTTCCGAAAGCGATCAACGTCTTCCGCTATTTATGATACGCGGGCAAAACGATGTCAAATTTACGGCATGAGGTAATTCAATATATCTTCCTTATATTTTTTGTGGATTGATATCTATATTCCGATATTTTTTCAATACTGAATAATAAGCCTGGCTTGACGAGGATTTCCTTAAGAATTCGTATGGAACTCAATGTGTTAACGATTTATGTACGATCCGTAAAGATTGAAGATTCCTAGCGTATATTCGAAATATGCGCCTCAATCATTTTGAGAATATCGAAAGAGAAAATTCTTTCCTTAATGAGAATATGAAAAAAACAGAGCTACATACAAGGAGGACGATCGAGAGAGGCGTTTGCGTCGAATTTGTGTTGTTGAAAATGACTAAATATCAAGTATGATAATTATCCACGAGGACAGCGGTGATGTTCTTAAGTTTAGATTTAGGTATGTGTGATTTTATAAATAAACAAATGAAACAAATAGTTTTTTTCAATGTTTTTTATTTTTTGATCTCATCCGTCGAATTGACTCGCTCTCAAGTGGCAATAGAAATCATCCTCTCATAGTGTATATACGTAGACACATTTATAACACTGCGAACGTCCTCCTTGTATATAGGCTTCGTGGTCAGACCAATTTGTAGTGAATTCGGAAACACAAGCCATACAACATTTACTTCTTCATCTTCATTGTATTCAATATGAACTAGTTTACCTACAGCTCTATTTGCTAAACCATCAGATTTTATTGTTATATCTTTTTACATCTTCATTTGTATTATATAATCGAATTCCATGTGGACATTTAGTTTCTGCTTCTTCAGTAGTTACAAAACGTGATTCTAATAAAGCTAATTCCAAAATGCTAAGTTGTTCACCGCTTCCAATTTTAGTTAATATGGAAGAAAACTGTTGATTTGCTTGCCTCATTATTTAGTCTAACTACAAAAAATTTTAATCCTCGCCACAAAATAGGTCCAAAATCCTTTGTTTTTATTTTTTATATATTGGAGTAGCTCTAACTAGAGGTAGTTGGCGTAAGTCTCCAATCAGAATAATATCTAAACCACCAAAATTAGTGTCGAAATTTCCTGTTATTTGCTTTAAATGTGAATCAATTTGAGCAAGTAGTTCAGCACTAATCATACTGATTTCATCAATGATTAAGACTTTTACGTATTTAAATAAAGCTCTGTATTGATGAACTACTTCGATACTTAATGGAAGTAACTTTGACAGAGATATTTTTAAAGCAGGATGTATAGTTGTTCCATCTATAGCGACAGCAGCTTTACCTGTTGAAGCACAAGCAATATAAGAGTTACAATATCCATCGTTATCAGTGTATCGGTTGTAAATCTCCATGAGAATTTTTATAACGAAACTTTTACCGCATCCTGCTGGACCCGTAAAGAATATTTGAAATGGATTACGATTTGTAGTTAATAGAGTTGAAATAACATGTAGAAAAAGCTCTCTTAGCTTATCGTTTGCCATTCTCATCAACTCACAAAATTGAATATGAGGCATTAAATTTTCTCGTTTTTTAGCAATAGGACCAAGTTTGTTAAGTACAGCAAAGCGAAGATCGCTGTTTATATCGGAAATAAAATCGTTATATAAATTTTGAAATGGATTAGGATCAAGCATATCATTAGCAACATCTTGCATTTCATTATCATCTTGAATACCATCTTCTCGACATAAATTTCGACAAATTTCAATTGCGTTTTGGATATCCAAGTTGGATTCAAATTCTTCGCGTCTAGTTAAAATTACATCTTCATAATTGTTGTATATTTCAATGAATTTCATTTCAGCGAGTATTTCTTCATCTTCATTTCGAAATGGAAAATTTAAAGATACCATTTCACGTTTATAATCATTCAAATCTTGTCCCATATCATAATTTCGATAACGAATAATACGTGGCACTTGTCTTTTCGTGTACGTACTGTCGAGTTTAATGTTATAACTAGCAACAAATTGAGCAAATGCAACATTTTCCAAGTCCTGGTGTCGGCATTCATATTTATCAAATCAGTTTTTCTTTCAAATAATTGTAGAATCTTCTCCAATACCTATCGCACCTAATTGTTTCTGTGTCTTTTTTTATTCTTTGACGATCAATTGGTCACATAGTTGAAATGGTGGTAACAACCAACAGTAGAACTTTTTGACATTGGCTCCCGCAGTAATTACCAAGCAGCCTCTTGACTAGGTATCTCTACACCGTTTAGGATATTCACGCCTAATTTTCTAGTGATTTCCACAATATCAAAATCGGGATTGTCATTCATAAGTTTAATAATCTGACGTTGTAGGTGGCTAATACCACGATTGGTTTTATTTACATAATCTGCAACGTAATTGGCACATGAATATTCTTCAATTATAAACTGTATATCTATATTAGATTTAACCCTTTGCGCTCGAGGCGCTTTTCTGTCGGGTGAACCAGCAACTCGAGAGTAATCACCCGCTCCCGCTTATTTCATGAGTTCGTTATTCTTAACTTAAAATAATTTTAGACACAATAAAACACTTTCAACTCGTATATTTTAACATTATACATATTTTTTTAACTTAATGAAAGACATTTATTAAAAAATTTTTTCTACAAT
>NW_014571165.1:0-1076 GCF_001313835.1 Polistes canadensis
TTATTCTCGTAAAGTAACTAAAAATTATTTTAATGAAATGATTTTTTTCCGTTTTTTGGATTGCAGTTGTTTAAAAATAAATGTTATTTGCTGGATTTTATTGAACGTTACACTTTTTATTAGTTAGTATATGTTTAAAAACTTGAAAGAAAACGTTTTATAGCTTTTTTTATTTAGCATTTCTTTTTGTATCTTCTAGTTTTGAACTACGGTTTAATTTAGAAACTAGCAAAAATTTCTTTCTAAATATATTTAAAAATTTTTAGCGACGGTAAGAATGTGCTACTAGAAACAAAACAAAATAAATGTTTGGTTTACTACAATCGAGTTTCGTTGATAAAGAATTAAATCCATCAAGGTAAGTAACCAAAAAATGTGGTAATAGAATGATTTATTTCCTTTTTTTGAACTGAAGTTGTTAAAATATAAATGTTATTCGCTGGATTTTTTGAACGTAACACTTTTTTTTTGTTAGTATACGCTTTAAAAATTTAAAGAAAACGTTTTACAGCTTTTGTTATATAGCATTTCTTTATGTATCTAATAGTTTAGAACTTCGGTTTAATTCAAAAAGTAGCAAGAAAATCTTTTTAAATATATTTCAACATTTTTAGCGACGGTAAAAACATTCTACTAGAAACAAAACAAAATAAATGTCAGGTGTACTACAATCGAGTTTCGATGAAAAAGAATTGAATTCTTCACGTTAAGTTACCAAAAAATATTGTAGTAAAATGATTTTTATTTTTTTTGGTCTGCAGTTGTTGAAATATAAATGTTATTTGCTGGATTTTTTTAAACGTAACACTTTTTATGTTTTATTATACTCTTTAAGACTTGATAGATAACGTTTTACAGCTTTTGTTATATAGCATTTCTTTATGTATCTGTTACTTTTGAACTACTGTGTAATCCTAAAAGTAGTAAAAATTTCTCTATTGAATAAATTTAAACATTATTAGCGACGGTTAAAATGTGCTACTAGAAACAAAACAGAATAGATATCAGGTTTATTACAATCGATTTTTGTTGAAAAAGAATTGAGTTCTTCACGTAAAGTAACCAAAAAATGTTGT
>NW_014571165.1:5572-6594 GCF_001313835.1 Polistes canadensis
AAGTAACCAAAAAATGTTGTAATAGAATGATTTTTTCCTTTTTTTAGAACTGCAGATGTTAAAATATAAATGGTAATCGCTGGATTTTAATGAACGTAACACTTTTTATTTGTTAGTATATGCTTTAGGACTTAAAAGAAAACGTTTTATAGCATTTGTTATATACCATTTCTTCATGTCTCTAATAGCTTTGAACTACGGTTTAATTTAGAAAGTAGCAAAAATTCCTTTTTAAATATATTAAATCTTTTTAATGAGGGTAAAAATGTGCTATTAGAATCAAGACAGATTGGATGTCAGGTTTACTACAATCGATTTTCGTTGAAAAAGAATTTAATTGTACACGTAAAGTAACCAAACGCATTTGTAATAATGTAATTTTTTCTTTTTCTTCGACTGCATTTTGTTAAAAATAAATGATGTCAGCTAAAATTTGTTGGACATAAAACTTTTTCTTAATAGTATACGCCTTAAAACTTGAAAGAAAATTTTTTACTGCTTTTGTTATATAGCATTTTTTTGGATATCTAATAGTTTTTTACCACGATTTAATGTAGAAACTAGCAAAAATTTCTTTCTAAATATATTTAAACATTTTTAGCGACAGTAAGAATGTGCTACAAGAAACATAACAAAATAAATGTTTGGTATACTACACTCGAGTTCCGTTAAAAAACAATTGAATTCTTCACGTAAGGTAACCAAAAAATGTTGTAATAGAAAGATTTTTTCCTTTTTTGTTGGACCACACTTGTTGAAATATAAATGTTATTCGCTGGATTTTATTAAACGTAACACTATTTATTTGTTATTATACGCTTTAATACTGTAGAAAAACGTTGTATAGCTTTTGGTTCATTGCATTTCTTTATGTATCTGATAGTTTTGAACTACGGTTTAATTCAGAAAGTAGCGAAAATTTCTTTTTAAATATATTAAATTTTTTTTGTTAAAGTAAATATGTGCTATTAGAAACAAGACAGAATGGATGTCAAGTTTACTTCAATCGAGTTTCGTTGCAA
>NW_014571166.1:0-1581 GCF_001313835.1 Polistes canadensis
CAACGAAAATCGATTGTAATAAACCTGACATCCATTCTTTTTTGTTTCTAGTAGCACATTTTAACCGTCGCTAAAAATATATGAATATATTTAAAGAGAAATTTTTGCTACTTTCTGAATTAAACCTTAGTTCAAAACTATCAGATACATAAAGAAATGCTATATAACATAAGTTGTAACACGTTTACTTTTAAGTTTTAAAGCGTATACTAACAAATAAAAAGTGTTACGTTCCATAAAATCCAGCAAAACACATCTATAATTCAACAACTGCAGTTCAAAAAGAGGAAAACAATCATTTTATTGCAACATTTTTTGGTTACTGTACGTAAAGAACTCTATTCTTTTTCAACGAAACTCGATTGTTGTAATCCTGACGTCCATTCTGTCTTGTTTCTAATAGCACATATTAACCGTTGCTAAAAATATATGAATATATTAAAAAAGAAATTTTTGCTACTTTCTGAATTAAACTTTAGTTCAAAACTATCAGATACATAAAGAATTGCTATATGACAAAAGCTGTAAAACGTTTACTTTTAGGTTTTACAGCGTATACTAACAAATAAAAAGTGTTACTTTCAATATAATCCAGCAAATAACATCTAAAATTTAACAACTGCAGTTCAAAAAGAGGAAAAAAATCATTTTATTTTACCATTTATTGCTTAATTTACGTGAAGAACTCAATTCTTTTTCAACAAAAATCGATTGTAATCACCTTGACATCAATTTTGTTTTGTTTCTAGTAGCACATACTAACCGTAGCTAAAAATGTTTAAATATAATTAGAAAGAAATTTTTGCGACATTCTGAAATCAACCGCAGTTCCAAACTAGCAAATACATAAAGAAATGCTATATAAAAAAAGCTGTAAAACGTTTTCTTTCAAGTTTTAAAGCGCATACAAAAAATTACAAAGTGTTACGTTTAATAAAAACAAGCAAATAACATTTATATTTCAATAACTGCAGTCCAAAAGAAGGGAAAAAATCATTCTATTACAACATTTTTTGGTTAATTTACGTGAAGAACTAAATTCTTTTTCAACGAAACTCAATTGTAATAAACCTGACATCCATTCTGTTTTGTTTCTAGTAGCACATACTAACCGTCGCTAAAAATGTTTAAATAAATTTAGAAAGAAATTTTTGCGACTTTCTGAAATCAACCGTAGTTCCAAACTAGCAAATACATAAAGAAATGCTATATAAAAAAAGTTGTAAAACGTTTTCTTTCAAGTTTTAAGGCCTATACTGACAATTAAAAATTGTTACGTTTATTCAAATCAAGCAAATAACATTTATATTTCAATAACAGCAGTCCAAAAAAAAGAAAAAAATCATATTATTGCAACATTTTTTGGTTACTGTACGTAAAGAACTCTATTCTTTTTTAACGAAACTCGATTGTAGTAAGCCTGACGTCCATTCTGTCTTGTTTCTAATAGCCCATTTTTACCTTCATAAAAAAGATTTAATATATTTAAGAAGTAATTTTTGCTACTTTCTGAATTAAACCGTAGTTCAAATCTATTAGAATCATAAATAAATGCTATATAACAAAAGCTGTACAACGTTT
>NW_014571166.1:3911-5123 GCF_001313835.1 Polistes canadensis
GAATTTGCCTCGAAAAAATATCATTTACTATCAAGCGCTAATTCCCGGTAGCGACTAAAGTATCAGGTTACTATCAGGCAGAAATTCCCGGAACTGCACTTGCGCCCCACACCTGAGCCAAGAGATTTCTTTTCACTGCACGTGTGCCCTATTACGACTGTGAGAATTTTATGTTCCAGCTAACATTATTACCTTATATAATTGTTATAAACTATTTGCCTTATTAATTAACAATTACTGTTAAAATTTATTCCCAATTAAAAAGAACAACAAAATATATAACAATGTTATCTGCAGCAACCATTTAATTAAAGATAAATGCAAATAGCAACTGTTATATCAACCAAATTTTAATAGCAAGTGTCAGTAATGTAGGAGCACGAAGCCGGAACTACAGACTTGCACTTTTCGACAGACCTGCTTACTGACCCTATTGGTAGGTAAGGTAGGTCTCCACATGAACGACARWTGATCCGTACCRTTCTAATTTCCATATGCTACAAAAATGCAAATATCGATGGTCGTTCATGAGAGCACACATTAGATAAAAGTGCAAATTATACAATATTTAAAGAAAAACATCGCGTACTAAAATTTTAGGATACAAAACAATATAGATACAAATTTGTTAATGAAGAAAAAGCAAATATTAACGCTAAATAAATAGAATTTTGACAAAATTCAGATTTGCTATAAATACTTGAATTTTCGAAATTAGTTGTCACTATAACGTGACAGGTTACCTAACGTGAAGAGCTCAATTCTTTTTCAACGAAAATCGATTGTCATAACCCTGACATCCATTCTGTTTTGTTTCCAGTAGCACATTGTAACTGTCGCTAAAAATGTTTAAATATATTTAAAACAGAAATTTTTACTACTTTCTGAAATAAACCGTAGTTCAAAACTATCAGATACACAAAGAAATGCTATATAACAAAAGCTGTAAAACGTACTCTTTTAAGTCTTAAAGCGTATACTAACAAATAAAAAGTGTTACGTTCAATAAAATCCAGTAAATAACATCTATAATTCTACAACTGCAGTTCAAAAAAAAGAAAAAAATCATTTTTTTATAACATTTTTTGATTACTTTACGTAAAGAACTCAATTCTTTTTCAACGAAACTCAATTGTAGTAAGCCTGACGTCCATTCCGTCTTGTTTCTAGAAGCACATTCTAACCGTTGCTAAAATTGTTTAAATATATTTA
>NW_014571167.1:0-1993 GCF_001313835.1 Polistes canadensis
ATGAAAGTACACGACTTGTCAAATCTCCTTTAATTTGTATGATATTACCTAACTTATTAAGTTTCCTTCTAATTTAATAAAAGTACTATACCCTTAAATCTCTTTCTATTTAATTGAAACTACTCAACATATTAAATCTGTTACCATTTAAATAACAGTCCACAACTCATTAAAGTTCTTTTCAGTTAAATGAAAGTACTCAACTCATCAAATTTTGTTCGATAAAAATGAAAAAACCCAACTTATTAAATCTCTTTCTACTGGAATAAAAGTACTCAATTTATAAAATTTCTTTTTGTTTGAATAAAAGTACTTAATTTAGCAAATCTCTTGTGATTTGAATAAAAACCTAATAATTCAAATCTCTTCTTATATGGCTTAAAGCACTTAATTTATCAAATCTCTTTGCATTTAAGTAAAGGTACTAAACTAATTACATCCTTTTCTATTTGAATCAAGGCCATAACTAATTAAATCTCTTTCTATTTGAATAGAAGTACATAACAAATTAAATCTCTTTTCATTAGAATGAATGAAACTAACTCGTCAAATGTCTTTTTATTTGATCAAAAGTACCTAATTCCAAAAATTTCTTTTTATTTTAACGAAAGAACTCAACTCATCAAATCTTTTTCTGTTTAAATATAAGTAGGTAACTTCTTATATTTTTTTCCTTTTAAATAAAAGTACTAAGTTTATCAATTTTCATTTCATTTCAATTTAAGTACTCTACTTATCAAATTCCTTTCTATTTGAATAAAAGTACACGACTTAACAATCTTTTTCTATTTGTATGAAAGCACTTAAAATATACAATTTTATTTTTTTAAAATGATAGTACTCAATATATCGAATCTTTTTCTATTTTAATAGAAGTATTTACCAAATCAAATTTTTTGCTATTTAAATTAAAGTACCTTATTCTTTAAATCTCATTCTATTAAACGAAAGTATAAAACTTATCAATTCTTTTTCTATTTAATGCCAGTACTTAACTCATTATATCTTTTTCTATTTTAATAAAAGTTGTGGTGTATCCTGCGCAACGATTGAGTAGGGCGGAGCGCCGGGACGTGTACGGCCCTGCTACTGCGTAATACACGTCCGACAAAGCAGTATCGTTGTTTTAGATTTAACTACGGTACCGTCAAGATGTTTGCAAGGGCTCATTTTTTCTTTTAGATCGCGTTTTCTTAGGACACTTATTACGCTAATCACATGTATCAACAACCGCGTTATCCTCAGGCTTATCTGTGATTGGTCTAGCATTGCATCGCTTTTTTGCATATAGCTCAGCGCGTTCTTGCGCTTATCATTACTTGTGAGTCATCACTCGTGATTCATAGCTCGAGGTTTATGTAATATAAAAAGGCTAAGACTTGCGAGAACTACTTCAAGGTAAACTATTTGTATTGCAAAATACTACATCATTTAGGTTCGGCTAGCGACAAAGGACAAAGGCGGTTTTGCACGTAACCAAAATTATCCTGATTTGTACAGATTCTTCGGCATTGTTTAAACTAAGGTTTTTAAGCTAAAAAGCTTTTTCTTGACGAACAAAATAGAGCGTACTTTTTAGTACTGACTGAGCTCAAGTATATTTTGTAAATGTGTTTTTATTCCCTATCGTCCTTCCCATTAATAAAATTTCTCGATATTTCCTGTAAAAGCATTCTTCGATTCACTACAATTTACTGAATTACAGTTTAAGGAATTGGTCGCATCAACATTTTTGGTCCTTCGATCCGGATCGAGAGCTTTCTCCCCACTCTTCGTCTGGCGTCTATTGTGCATACAGTCTTTTTCAACGGAGGAGGGAGAGGCAACTAAAGACTTCCGATCGAGCAACAAAGAAGGTATTACATCATTACTACAAGCCGAGAAGCTTCTATTGTTCCAGTGCGTGAGTACGCTGCACGGGACATTTTATTCAGGGGATTTACGTGAGTTTTTTAATTTTTTTTGCATAATAATTCTTTGAAGTTGTGTTTTT
>NW_014571167.1:2643-5101 GCF_001313835.1 Polistes canadensis
CGGGTAATTATCCAATTGCGTAAATGACCTTAGTCAAGTGCTATTAATAATTAGCACGTGCGAGCAATTTAAGTGGGTCCTCCGATTGTCAGAGAATTTCGCTCGTCTTTAATTGCCGCGTCTGATACGCTGAATGCAAATTATAGGGCATTTGTAGCGACTAAAAAAGTGTTTGTCGATGAATTTTGTATTGCTGCACATCTTCCGCGAGTAGATCCAGCAACACGTCTTTAATGGGAACAACGTTACACCTTAGATGCTTTACCAACAGTAAACAAATTTGTGATATTCTGGCGCGATCTGGGAAATGCGCTAGTAAGCTCTAAGCCAACAAATCATTTTATAAGGATTAACAATAGACAAATGAACGCGCCGTTAGGACTTGAGAGGAATTTTCGTTCAAGGAACTTGATACGTTACCAGAAACGTTATTATTCTCAGCGAAATTGGCCGCGAAGTATCGACCGAGGACAAGTTAAAGCGTATTCTACAAACGCGACTGTATTGTGTGGCATATGTAACGAGAGGACTAAATAATAAGAGTGTGAGCAGCTGCTAAGAGCAGAGGCTGTGGAGCGCAGAAGAATCGGGGTTAACGCTAATTTGTGTTGTAATTGTTTACAAGCTGGTCACCACATCTATACATGTATTAGGAATGACTGCTGCAGAAAGTGCAAGAGCAGGCATCATGAGTTTTTACATGTGAACGAGGTAGTTACAGAATGGGCAACAACGAGCATCACGAGTTTTTGCGTTCGGACTGCATCAGCAGTGCAGAATGCACATGTAGAGCTCCATCACTCGCAAACACCCTCGCTGTTAATTACTGCAGTAGTGCACTTGCTGGATTGCGACAGCTGGCCGCACGAGTGTCGTGTGCTTCTTGATTCGGGTTCCGAAGCCCATTTTTTAACAATCCGGTTCGCGAATCTTCTGCGAACAGCCAAACGGGACGCAAACTTACCTATGTCTGGCGAAAACTAAACGAAAACTTGAGTCAAACAGGCAATCTAAGCAACGTTAAAATCGCGAACAGAAAATTATGCGGTAGAAATACAATTTTTATTATTACTTACTGTAACGAATAGGTTGCCTTCGCAACGAATTCCGCGAGTAGAATTGACTATACCGGCAGATATCTAATTAGCAGATCTCAAGTTTTGTGAGCCCGCGCATATTGATGCGATTTTTAGTATCAAGATTTTGGCTTCACTATGGCACGCAGGACAGAGAATAAGGATAAATTAAAATTTAATGGCACAAGGAACTGTACTAGGATTGCCCGTTATAAGCACAGAAGCAACGGGTTCTCCGCAAAGCGTTAATTGCCACACGGTTATGGTAGATTTAAACTCACAATAAAAAAAATTTTGGAAGATTGAAGAAGTAGCTAAAGGGTAGTATTAAATCGTTCGAAGAAAAATTAGTGCGAACAACATTATAAAAAGAACACGCGACGGGATAATACTGCCAGATATTTAGTGAGACTGCCATTTAAGGAAGAAAATCAGTTAAGAGATTCGTATACGAGCGCGTTACGAAGAACTTGGGATTTAGCGCAGACTAATCGTAACCTGCGATTTTCTCTCAACGCTTACACATAAATGCACGCGTCTTAAGACCTTTCGCTCGCGTCACAAAAACAGCGCATTCCAGTTCTCCTCTATCATCTGCTATGTTGCGCGCGAACCTTATCTCCTTGAGGGTGTAGAGATTTTGGCGAAACTTTTGCCATATTTTACAAAAAAGCGAAGCAATGCTAGACCAATCACACATAAGCCTGAGGATAACGCGGTTGTTGATACATGTGATTAGCGTAATAAGTGTCATAAGAAAACGCGATCTAAAAGAAAAAATGAGCCCTTGCAAATATCTTGACGGTACTGTAGGTAGAATCAGAAACAACGATACTGCTTTGTCGGACGTGTATTACGCAGTAGCAGTGCCGTACACGCCCTGGCACTCCACCCTACTCAATCGTTGCGCAGGATACACCATAACTTTTATTAAAATAGAAAAAAATATGATGAGTTAAGTACCTGCATTAAATAGAAAAAGAATTGATGAGTTTTATACTTTCGTTTAATAGAATAAGATTTAAAGAATAAGGTACTTTAATTTAAATAGAAACAGATTTGATTTGTTAAATAATTTTATTGAAATAGAAAAAGATTTGATATATTGAATACTTTCATTTAAATGAAATGAAATTGTATATGTTAGGTGCTTTCATACAAATAGAAAAAGATTGGATAAGTCGTGTACTTCCATTCAAATAGAAAGGGATTTGATAAGTAGATTACTTAAATTTAAATGAAATGAAAATTGATAAGCTTAGTACTTTTATTGAAAAGGAAAAAAATATAAGAAGTTACCTACTTATATTTAAACAGAAAAAGATTTGATGAGTTAAGTACTTTTCTTCAAGCGGAAAGAGATTTAATGAGTTAAGTACTTT
>NW_014571168.1:0-1105 GCF_001313835.1 Polistes canadensis
AATTTGAGTACTGTTATTTAAATAAAAGAAGATTTTATAATTTTAGTTATTTTATTCCAACAGAAAGCTATTAGATGAGTTTGGTACTTTTATTTATGTTAAAACAGTTTAGTACTTTTATTCAAACAGAAAGAGATTTGCTTAGTTCAGTACTTTCCTTAAAAAAAATGAGTATATATAAGTTAAGTACATTCTTTCAAATAAAAAAAGATTATTTAAGTTAAGTACTTACACTAAATTGAAAAGAGATTTGATATGTTGCGTATTTTTATTCAAATAGAAAGAGATTTGATGAGTTGAGTACTATCACTTAAATAGAAAGAGATTTAATGAGTTAAGTACCTTCATTCAAACAAAAAGAGATTTGATAAGTTAAGTACTTTTATTTAAAAGAAAAGAGTGTTGATAAATTAAGTACTGTCATTTAAATACAAAAAGATTTGATAAGTTGAGTACATTAATTCTAATAGCAAGAGATTTGATAAGTTAAGTACTTTTATTCAAACAAAAAGAAACTTTTTAGGTTAAGTACTTTTATTTAAATAGAAAAAGATTTATAAGTTATGTACTTTTATTTAAATGAAAAGAGATTTAATAAATAAAGTTCTTTTATTCAAAAAAAGATTGATGAAGATTACGGTATATTCGTTTAAATAATAAAAGATATAGTTTGTTAGATACTTTTATTTAAATAAAAAGAGATTTAATGAGTTAAAAAGTTTTTTTCAAATAAAAAAAGATTTAATGAAGTAAGTACTTTTAATCAAATATAGAGAGATTTAAAGTTTTATGTACACTCATCTAAATGCAGAAAGAATTAATTTTTTAGTTACTTTTATCCAAATGAAAAGAGTTATAATTAGTTGGGTACTTTTATTCAAATGGATGTAGTTTTGATAAGTTTAGTTCTTTTATTCAAATAGAACGAGATTTAATGAGTTGAGTACTTTTGTTTAACTATAGAGAGATTTAATGAGTGGATTACTATCATTCAAATAAAAAAAGATTTCTTGAGTCAAGTACTTCTAATAAAATAGAAAGAGATTTAATGAATTAATAATTTTAATTAAATACAAAAAGATTTATTAGGTTAAGTACTTTTAAT
>NW_014571168.1:3790-4974 GCF_001313835.1 Polistes canadensis
AATATATTTAATAAGGTATGTAATTTTTTTTAAATAGAAAAATATATAATGTGTTAATTACTTTTATTCAAATGGAACAGGATTAGATGAATTAAGTATTCTCATTCAAATAAAAAGAGATTTAATAAGTTGAGTATCTCTGTTAAGTAGAAAGACATTTATGAGTAAGGCACTTTTATTCAAATAAAAAGAGATTTGATGAGTTGAGTACTTTCATTTAAATAGAAAGATATATGACGCGTTGATTACTTTCATTCAAGGGATTTGATGAGTTAAGATCTTTTATTTAAATGGAAAAAGGCTTAATAAATTTGGTACTTTTATTCAAACTTAATGATTTTTTATGAGTGATGTACCTTTATTTAAATAAAAAAAAAATTTTTTAAATTGAGTATTTTCATTTAAATAGACAGAGGTTTGATGAATAGAGTACTTCTTTTTAAATGAAAATATATTTGATAAGTTGAAAACCTTTAATTACATACAAAGAGATTTAAAAAGTTTTGTACTTTCATTCAATTAGAAAATGATTTGTTAGGTAAAGTACTTTCAATCAAATGGAGAAAGTCTTGATAAGTTCAGTAGTTTAATTGAAATGAAAATAGATTTAATAAGTTGAGTACTTACATTTAAATAGAAAAATATATAATGTGTTGATAACTCTTATTCAAATAGTGCAGGTTTTGATAAATTGGATACTTTCATTCAAACTGAAAGTGATTTGACAAGTTGAGTACCTTCTTTTAAACAGAAGGAGATTTAATAAGTTGAGTACTGTCGTTTATAGGAAAGAGTATAAATGAGTTGAGTACTTTCATTTAAATGGAAAGAGATTTACTGAGTAAAGTAGTTTTATTCATATAGAAAGAGATTTGATGAGTTTTGTACTTTCTTTTAAATGTAAACATATTTATAAGTTGGTTACTTGTATTCAAATGAAAAAAGATTTAATAAGTTGCTTACACTCATATAGAAAAAAAAATAAAATAAGTTTAGTTCTTACTTTTAAAAAGAAAGAGACATAATGTGTAGAGAACTTTCATTTAAATGGTACGGGACTTAATGAGTTTAGTACTTTCATTCAAATGAAAAGAGATTTGATAAGTTAAGTACCTGAATTTAAATGAAAAGATATTCAATAAATTTAGTACTTTTATGTACATAAAAAAAGATTTAATAATTTA
>NW_014571169.1:0-1114 GCF_001313835.1 Polistes canadensis
AGTGTAGTACTTTTATTCAAATGGAAAGAGATTGATAAGTAGAGTATTTTTAACCTAAATATAAAGAGATTTAATGAGAATGAGTACTTTCATTTAAATGGAAAAAGATTTAATAGGTAAAGTACTTTTATTCAAATCGAAATAGATTTAATAAGTTTAGTACTTCCATTCAAATAGAAAGAGATTGAATAAGTAAGGATTTGCATTTAAATAGAAAGAGATTTGTTGAGTTATATATAATGTATATAATATACTGTCATTTAAATATAAACAAAATAAAAACGTTAGTTCTTTCATTTAAATAGAAAGAGGTTTATTGATTTTATTACTTTTATTTAAATAAATAGATTTTTGATTAGTTAAGTACTATCATTTTAATGTAAAGAGATTTTTTATGTTAAGTCATCACGTTTAAATGAAAATAGTATAAATAAGTTTAGTACTTTCATTTAAATAAAAAAAAAAATATTTGATTAGTTAAGTACTTTCATTCAAATAGAAAAAGATTTGATAAGTTAGGTACTTTTATTTAAGTAGAAACAGATTTAAAAACTTAAGTACATTTATTTAAATTGAATAAAATTTAATGAGATAAGTACTTTTATTAAAAAAAAAGAGGTTTGATGAGTCAAGTGCTTTCATTTAAATGGTTAAAGATTAAATTTGTTGAGCTATTTTAATCAAACGGAAAGAGAATTATTAGGTTTAGTAGTTCCATTTAAACAGAAAGAAATTTGTTTGAATTTTGTACTTTCATTCAGTGGGGGAGAGATTGTATTAGTTTAGTTCTTTTATTAAAATAGAAAACAATTTAATTTTATAAGTAGTTTTGTTCAAATAGAGGTAGATTTAATGAATTGATTACTTTCATTTAATTGAAAAGAGATTTGATAAGTTTGGTACTTTCATTTAAATAGAAAGAGATTAATGAATAGATTACTTTAATTCTAAAAAATAGATATTTGATGAGTCGAGTACTTTCATTCAAATATGAAGAGATTTAAGTAGTAAAATTTTTTTATTAAATTAGAAAGAGATTTAAAATCTAGATTACTTTAATTTAAAAAAAAAAAAAAAGAATAATTTAAGAACTTTTTATCAAATGAAAAGAGTT
>NW_014571169.1:2964-5095 GCF_001313835.1 Polistes canadensis
TTTCATTCAAATATAATAATTTTTAATAAGTAAGATGCTTTTATTTTAATAAAGAGAGATTAATTAGGTTATGAACTTTTATTTAAATATTATGAGTTTAGGATCATGACGTTCAAACCCAGACGCATCTCTAAAGAAACCCTGACGTTCCAACACTGACACATCCCTAAAGCAACCCTGTCGTTCAAACACTGACACATCCCTAAAGCTACCCTGACGTTACAACACTGACGCATCCCTAAAACAACCCTGTCGTAATAAACCTGACGCATTTCTAAAGCAACCCTGATGTTCCAAACCTGATGCATCCCTAAAGCAACCCTGACGTTCCAACCCTGACGCATCCCTAAAGCATATCTGACATTCCAACACTGACGCATCCCTAAAGCAACCCTGATGTTCCAACCCAGACGCATCCCTAAAGCATCTCTGACGTTCCAACCCTGACGCATCCCTGGCGCAACCCTGACATTCCAACCCTGACGCATCCTTAAAGCAACCCTGACGTTTCAAACCCTGACCCATCCCTTAAGCAACCCTAACGATCCCAACCCTGACCCAACCCTTAAGCAACCCTGACATTCCAACCCTGACGCATCATTTAAGCAATCCTGACGATCCAAACCTGACACATCCTTGACGCAACCCTGACGTCTAAACCCTGACGCCCCCTTAAGCAACCCTGACTTTCAAACCCTGACGCAACCCTGACGCAACCCTGACGTTCCAACCGTGACGCATCCTTAAAGCAACACTGACGATAACATTCTGACAAATACCTAAAGCGACCCTGACGTTCTACACCTTGCGCATCCTTAAAGTCACAATGACGTTGCAGCCCTTACGCATCCTTAAAGCAACCCTGAAGTTCCCACCCTGACCTTCCAATCCTGACGCATCCTTAAAGTCACAATGACGTTTCAACCCTTACACATCCCTAAAGCATCCCTGACGTTCTAACTCTGACGCATCCCTTAAGCAACCCTGATTTTCCAACCCTGACTCATCCCTAAAGCAAACCTTACGTTCCAACCCTGACGCATCACTAAAGAAACCCCGCTGTTCCCACACTGACGCATCCCTAAAGCAACCCTGACGTTTCCACCCTGACGCATCCCTAAAGCATCTATGACGTTCCAACCCGGACGTATCCCTAAAACAACATAGACGTACTCACCCTGACGCATCTCTAAAGCAACCCTGACGTTCCAAACATAACGCATCCCTAAAGCCACCCTGACGTTACAACCCTGACGCATCCCTAAAGCAACCCTGCCGTCCAAACCCTGACGCACACCTAAAGCAACCCCTGACGTTTCCACCCTAACGCATCCCTGACGCAACCATGACGTTTCATCCCTGACGCATTCCCTAAGCAACCCTGAAGTTCCAACCATAACGAGTCCCTAAAGAAACTGATACGTTCAAGCCCTGAATCATCCCTAAGCCAATCCTGACGTTTTAACCCTGACGCATCACTAAAGCAATCCTGACGTTCAAACCCTGACGCATCCCTTACGTAACCCTGACGTTCCAACCGTGACGCATCCCTAAAGCAACCCTGACGATAACATTCTAACAAATACCTAAAGCAACCCTAACGTACTACAACTAGCGCATCCTTAAAGTCACAATGACGTTGCAACCCTTACGACCCCCTAAAGCATCCCTGACGTTCTAACTCGGACACATCCCTTAAGCAGCCCTGATGTTCCAACCCTGACGAATCTCTAAAGCAACCCTGACGTTCCAACCCTGACGCATCCCTAAAGCCACCCTGAAATTCAAACCCTGATGCATCCCTAAAGCAACCCTGCTGTTCAAACCCTTACGCATCCCTAAAGAAACCCTTACGTTCCAATCCTGACGCATCCCTAGACCAACCCTAATGTTCCAACACTAACGGATCGCTAAAGCAACCCTGACGTTTCAACCCTGACGCGTACCTAAAGCAACCCTGACGTTTAAAAACTGACGAATCCCTGACGCAACCCTGACGTTCCAACATTGACGCATCCCTGACGAAACCATTACGTTCCAACCCTGACGCATCCCTAAAGCAACCCTGATGTCTAAATCCTTACGCAAACCTAACGTTCCAACCCTGACGCATCCCTGACGTAACCCTGAC
>NW_014571170.1:0-1329 GCF_001313835.1 Polistes canadensis
GCTTTAAAACTTGAAAGAAAATGTTTTATAGCTTTTTTAATATAGCATTTCTTTATGTATCTGCAAGTTTTGAACTACGGTTTAATTTAGAAAGCAGCGAAAATTTTTCTTAAATATATGAAAAGTTTATAGTGATGGTAAAATGTGCTATAAGTAACAACACAGAGTAGATGTCATATTAACTACAATTGAGTTTCGTGGAAAAATATCGAATTCTTTACTAAAGTAACCAAAATATGTTGTAATAAAACGATTTTTTTCCTTTTTTTTGACTGCAGTTGTTGAAATATAAATGTTATTTGCAGATTTTTATTGAACTTTACACTCTTTATTTGTTAGTATGCGCTTTAAAACTTGAATGAAAACGTTTTACAGCTTTTGTTATATAGCATTTCTTTATGTATCTGATAGTTTAGGACTTCGGTTTAATTCAGAAAGTAGCAAAATTTTCTTTTTAGATATAATAAATCATTTTTGTGAAGGTAAAAATATGGTATTAGAAACAAGTTAGAATAGATGTCAGGTTTACTACAATCTAGTTTCGTTGAAAAAGAATGTAGTTTTTCACGTTAAATAACCAAAAAATGTGGTTTTAAAATGATTTTATTCCTTTTTTGGGACTGCAGTGGTTAAAATATAAATGTTATTTGCTGGATTTTATTGAACGTAACACTTTTTATTTGTTAGTATGTGCTTTAAAACTTAAAAGAAAACGCTTTACAGCTTTTTTTATATAGCATTTCTTTATGTATCTGCTAGTCTTAAACTACGGTTTAATTTAGTAAGTAGCAAGAATTACTTTTTAAATATAATAAATCTTTTCTGTGGAGGTAAAAATGTGCCATTAGAATCAAGTTAGAATAGATGTCAGGTTTACTACAATCGAGATTCGTTGAAAAAGAATTGAGTTTTTCACGTTAAGTAACCAAAAAATATTGTAATAAAATGATTTTTTTCCTTTTTTGGGACTGCTGTTGTGGAAATATAAATGTTATTTGCAGGAATTTATGGAACGTAGCACTTTTTATATGTTAGTATGCGCTGTACAACTTGAAAGAAACCGATTTACAGCTTTTGTTATATAGCATTTCTTTATGTATCTGATAGTTTGAGACTTAAGGTTTAATTGAGAAAGTAGCGAAAATTTCTTTTTAATTATATTTAAAAATTTTTAGCGACGGTTAAAATTTGCTACTAGAAACAAAACAAAGTAAATGTCAGGTTTACTACAATCGAGTTTTGTTGAAAAAGAATTCAATTCTTCACGTCAAGTAATCAAAAAATGTTGTAATAAAATGATTTTTTTCCTTTCTTTAAACTGCAGTTGTT
>NW_014571170.1:3216-4137 GCF_001313835.1 Polistes canadensis
TGTATCTGACAGTTTTGGACGACGGTTTAATTCAAAAAGTAGCAAAAATTTCTTTTTAAAAAAATTTAAACATTTTTAGCGACGGTTGAAATGTGCTATTAGAAACAAAACAGATTAGATGTTTGGTTTACTACAATCGAGTTTCGTTGAGAAGGGCTTGAATTCTTCACGTTAAGTAACCAAGAAATGTTGTAATAAAATCATTTTTTTCCTTTTTTCAAACTGCAGTTGTGGAATTATAAATGTTATATTATGGATTTTATTGAACACAACACTTTTTACTTTTTAGTATACAATTGAAAACTTGAAAGAAATTGTTTTACAGTTTTTGTTTTATACCATTTTTATTAGTATCTGCTAGTTTTGTATAACGGTTTAATTCTGACAGAAACTAAAAATTCTTTTTAAATATATTAAATCTTTTTTGTGAAGGTAAAAATGTGTTATTCAAAACAAAACAGAATGGATTTCAGCTTTAGTACAGTCGAGTTTCGTTGAAAAAGAATTGAGTTATTCACGTAACGTTACCAAAAAATGTTATAATAGAATGATTTTTTTCCTTTTTTGGGACTGCAGTTGTTGAAATATAAATGTTATTTGCTAGATTTTATTGAACGTAAGACTTTTTATTGGAGAGTACGCGCTTTTAAACTTGAAAGAAGACGTTTTCAGCTTTTTTTATATAGCATTTCTTTTTGTATCTGCTAGTTGTAAACTACGGTTTAATTCAGAAACAACCTTAAATTTTTTCTAAATATATTTAAACATTTTAAACGACCGTTAAAATTTGCTACTAGAAACAAAGCAGATTAAATGTCAGGTTTACTACAATCAAATTTTGTTGAAAGAGAATCGGATTATTCACGAAAAAGAATCAAAAAATTTTGTAATAAAATGATTTTTTTCCTTTTTTTGGACTGC
>NW_014571171.1:0-2015 GCF_001313835.1 Polistes canadensis
AAAAAAATCATTTTATTACAACATTTTTTAGTTACTCTACGTGAAGAACTTAATTCTTTTTCTACCAAACTCGATTGTAGTAAAGCTGACTTTCATTCTAACGTGTTTCTAATAGCACATTTTTACCATTGCTAAAAATTTATAAATATAATTAAAAAGGAATTTTCGCTACTTTCTAAATTATACCGTAGTTCAGAACTAGCAGATACATAAAGAAATGCTATATAAAAAAAGCCGAAAAACGTTTTCTTTCAAGTTTTAAAGCACATACTAACAAATAAAAAGTGTTACGTTCAATAAAATTCATATAATAAAATCTTTATTTCAACAACTGCAGTCCAAAAAAAGAAAAAAAATCATTTAATTACAACAAATTTTGGTTACTTTACGTGAAGAACTCGATATTTTTCAACAAAACTCGATTGTAGTCAACATGACATCTATTCTGAGTTGTTACATATAGCACATTTTACCATCACTACAAATTTTTCAATATATTTAAGAAAAAATTTTGCTGCTTTTGAATTTAATTGAAGTTCAAAACTAGCTGATACATAAAGAAATGCTATATACCAATTGATGTAAATCGTTTTCTCTAAAGTTTTCAAGCGTATACTAATAAGTATAAAGTGTTATGTCTAATAAAGTCCAGCAAATAACATTTATATTTTACCAAGTGCAGTTTAAAAAAAGAAAAAAAATCATTTTATTACAATATTTTTTGGTTACTCTACATAAAGACTTTGATTCTTTTTCAACCTAACTCGATTGTAGTAAAGCTGACATCCATTCTAACGTGTTTCTAATAGCACATTTTTACCGTCGCTAAAAATTTATAAATATAAAAAAAAAAATTTTCGCTACTTTCTAAATTAAACCGTAGTCTTAAACTATCAGATACATGTGGAAATGCTATATAACATAAGCTTTAAAACGTTTTCTTTCAAGTTGTAAAGCGCATCCTAACAAATAAAAAGTGTTACGTTCAATAAAATCCAGCAAATAACATTTATATTTTAACAACTGCAGTCTAAAAAAAGGCAAAAAATCATTTTATTACAACATATTAGATTTACAAATAAGTTTTCGCTCTTTTTTTATTAAAAATAAAGTATTTATTCTTGAAGAATTGTAATTTTAAGGTTATTTAAAATACAGTCCATCACTTGCAATGACTTTTTCCTATCTTTTAGGCAACATTTGGATCCCACGTCAGAAGATATCCTTGTCTTTTAAGGCTATCCACGAATCAACCCAATTTTTGGTCTCTTTGTATGATATAAACGGCTGCTCCGACAGAGCATGTGCTATGAACCGAAATAGGTGATTATCGGACGGTGCAATGTCTAGTGAATACGGCGGGTAAAGTAACACTTCACAATCAAGTGTATCTAAATACTTTTTCACGGGGGCCGCTACATGCTGACGAGCATCGTCATGTAGGAGAATAATTTTATCGTGTCTAGAATAGTATTGAGGGCGTTTTTCCTTCAGAGCTCAGCTTAATCTCATTAATTGTGTTCAATAGAGGGCTCCGGTGATTGTTTTGTTTGGATTAAGCAACATATAATACACTACACCAAGCTGATCCCACCAAATACACTGCATTAGTTTTTTTCTGTGAATATTCAGTTTTGCTGTTGATGTTGACGCATAACTTGGTAATCCCCATGATTTTCTTCTTTTTAGATTATCATAATTTATCCATTTCTCGTCACCAGTGATAATACGATGTAAAAAACCCTTTTTCTTATGTCTAGCAAGCAGAATTTCACTTCAGCCTAATCAGCGTTTTATATCTTTCGGCTTTAATTCGTACGGAACCCAATTTCTTTGATTAATCATCATTCCTAATGATTTTAAACGCTTTGAGACTGCTTGTTGGGTGACTTCTAATGTTACAGCAAGTTCTTTTTGTGTTTGAGATRAATCTTCCTCAAATATTTCCTCCAATTCTGCATCCTCGTAAATTTTTGGCCTTCCACTGCGATCTTTGTCTTCTAGGTCGAAATCAC
>NW_014571172.1:0-1029 GCF_001313835.1 Polistes canadensis
TTCTCCGGGGCCTTCTCAGAATGGAGGCCTTTCGAGGAATTATTTTCCTCCATGGTTAAAGATAACCCGGACCTCTCACAGGTTGAAAAAATGCACTACCTGAGGACCAGCCTGGGGGGAGAGGCGGTGAAAGTCATATCAAATCTAAAATTATCCGCTGATTCTTTTACTATAGCATAGAATAGATTGTCAGATAGATTCGACAACAAACGCCTATTAATTCTGGCTCCTTTCGATAGGCTGATGGCCCTTCCTCGCATCAAGGAAAGGTCATCTGGATCCCTCAACAAAATAATTAACATCGTTACGTCATCTCTCAGTGCTTTAGAGACATTAGGAAGCCCGATTAATCAATGGGATCACATCCTCGTTCATCAGGTGGGATTAGCGTTGGATGACAAGACTCGCGAGGACTGGGAAACCAGATTAGGAACATCACGCGAGTTCCCACCGCTAGATAAACTAATGAGTCATCTCACTAGCACGACTAGAGCACTGGAACATATCGAGACTCGTAGGTCTTACGAGGAATTCAAAAGAACATCTCAACGGCCCAAATCTGCCTCCACAAGGTCCTACGCAAGGGCCTTAAACGTAAAGGCTGAGGCTACTACGCCTACAACGATATCTCAGTCTACACGATCATCTCAGTCGGAACTGGATAAAAGGCCAATTAAAAAACATCCGATGCCATTTATAACAGACCTCTCCAATACTTGCAGTTATTGTAGTCATAAGCACTACATCGCCTTCTGTCCACTATTCAAGAGTCTAAATCAACAGAAGAAGGAGAAGGTCATAGCAGAATCTCGCCTATGTTATAACTGTTTAGGCAGACATAACATTAGGAAATGCAGGAGTACTAGGAGATGCAACCAGTGTGGAGATCGGCACCACACGCTCATACATCCCGAGAAAAGGATGACATCGTCCAGGACATCTCCACCTATGGCAAAGACATCTCATCCAATATCATGGTCATCGCCGCCAATCTCAAGAACTTCAAGCTCTCTTTCAGAGACAACACAG
>NW_014571172.1:3516-4711 GCF_001313835.1 Polistes canadensis
GCTAGGCTGGTCCTGACAAAGAAGAAGCAAGACGCCCAACCCGACGTGCCTGGCTCCTACATACCGATCTGCCTGGCTCCTACAGACCGATCTGCCTGGCTCCTACAGACCGATCTGCCTAGCTCCTACAGACCGATCTGCCTTGCTCCTACAGACCGATCTGCCTGGCTCCTACAGACCAATCTGCCTGCTGGATGACATGGCGAAAAATTATTTGAACGGACAATTGTGTCAAGAATAAGTGAGTGCCTGGAGATAAGGGATCTGCTTTTACAGGCGCAGCATAGCTTTCGCGTTGGACGCTCAACGGTAGGTGCCATCATGATGGTTAAAAATATAGTGCGGGAGTGCGTGGACAGTGAGCGCGTCGGGATCCTGACCTTGCTGGACATCAGCAATGCCTTTAACTCGCTACCGTGAGAGACCATCTTCAGGGCGTTGGACGAAAAGGGTCTTCCCACGTATATCGCGAACAATGTGAGGAGTTATTTGTARGACCGGTCTTTACTGTTTGTCAGAAGACTGGGACGATTAGAGGAAAGGCGGGTGTCGTGCGAGGTCCCGCAGGGCTCGGTGCTGGGACCAACCCTGTGGAATATCGCCTATGACAGTGTCCTCCGGGCTCCGATGCCGGRGGGTTCCCGGGTCGTCTGTTATGCAGACGATACGGCCCTCCTGTCAGTGGGGCGGGACCTGTCAGGGGTGATCGCGAAAGCGGAGCGGGATCTCGAGGCGATCGTGAGTGCGATTGAGGAGCTTGGCTTCGAGGTATCGCCGCACAAGACGGAGGCAATGGCCTTCCCCGCCTCTGCCCTCCGCAGACGCAGGAATGTTCCAGCCCCTGCCATTAGGGTTAGGGGGTCTCGGGTTAGTAYARAGCCCAGGGTGAAGTACCTGGGCGTGGTACTGGATTCGGACTTTACCTTCAGGCCCCACTTCGCGGCCWTGATTCCTAAGGCGGAGGGGATCCACCGGTCTCTTGGAAGGCTCTTTCCGAACCTTCACGGACAGGGGAAGAAGAAGAGGCGCCTCTACAGCAGCGTGATCCAATCAATGCTCCTTTATGGGGCACCGGTGTGGTGGCGCGCTGCCGTGGAGGACTCACGGGTCAAGCGGGCCATTCGATCGTTCCAGAGGAGGGTGGCGATCAGGGTGTGCTGCGCTTATATAACGGTGTCGTTTCATGCGGTGATGA
>NW_014571173.1:0-1552 GCF_001313835.1 Polistes canadensis
TAGTTTTGAACTACGGTTTAATTCAGAAAGAAGCAAAAATTTCTTTTCAAATATATTAAATCTTTTTTGTGAAGGTAAAAACATGCTATTCGAAACAAGACAGAATGTATGTCAGCTTTACTACAATCGAGTTTCGTTGAAAAGTATTGAATTTTTCACGTTAAGTAATCAAAAAATGTTGTAATACAATGATTTTTTGCCTTTTTTTAGATTGCATTTGTCGAAATATAATTGTTATTTACTGGACTATATTGGACCTAACACTTTATACTCATTAGTATATGCTTCAAAACTTAAAAGAAAATGTTTTACAGCTTTTGTTATATAGCATTTCTTTATGTATGTCATAGTTTAAGACTATGGTTTAATTCACAGATTAGCGAAAATTGCTTTTTAATTATATTTAAAAATTTTTACCGACGGTAAAAATGTTCTACTAGAAACAAAACAAAAAAATGTCAGGTTTACTACAATCGAGTGTTTTTGAAAAAGAATTAAGTTCTTCACTTAGAGTAACCAAAAAATTTAGAAATAAAATGATTTTTTCCTTTTTTTGGACTGCAGTTGATAAAATATAAATGTTATTATCTGGATTTTATTGTACGTAACACTTTTTATTTGTTAGTATGTGCTTTAAAACTTGAAAGAAATCGTTTTACAGCTTTTTTTATGTAGCAATTCTTTATGTATCGGCTAGTTTGAAACTTCGGTTTAATTCAGAAAGTAACGAAAATTTCTTTTTAATTATATTTAAAAATTTTTAGCGACGGTAAAAATGTGCTTTTAGAAACAAAACAAAGAAAATGTCAGGTTAACTACAATCGAGTTTTGTTGAAAAAGAATTAAGTTCTTCACTTAGAGTAACCAAAAAATGTAGAAATAAAATGATTTTTTCCTATTTTTGGACTGCTGTTGTTGAAATATAAATGGTATTATCTGGATTTTATTGAACGTAACACTTTTTATTTGTTAGTATGTGCTTTAAAACTTGAAAGAAAACGTTTTACATCTTTTGTTATATATCATTTCTTTATGTATCTGATAGTTTTGAACTACGGTTCAATTCAGAAAGCAGCGAAAATTTATTTCTATATATATTTAAACATTTATAGCGACGGTTAATATGTGCTACTAGAAACAAAACAGATTGAATGTCAGATTTACTATAATCGAGTATCATTGAAAAAGAATAAGGCTCTGCACGTAAAGTAACCAAGAAATGTTGTACTATAATGATTTTTTTCCTTTTTTTGGACTGTTGATGTTGAGATATAAATGTTGTTTGCATGATTTTATTAACCGTTACACTTTTATTTGTCAGAATGCGCTTAAAAACTTGAATGAAAACGTTTTACAGCTTTTTTTATGTATCAATTCTTTATGTATTTGCTAGTTTTAAATACGATTTAATTCGGAAAGTATCAAAAATTTCTTTTTACATATATATTACATCTTTTTTGTTAAGGTAAAAATGTGCTTTTCGAAACAAGTCAGAATTGATGTCAGCTTTACTACAATCGAGTTTCGTTGAGAAAGAATTGAATCCTTTAGG
>NW_014571173.1:3069-4841 GCF_001313835.1 Polistes canadensis
TTCTTCACGTGAAGTAAACAAAAAATGTTGTAATAGAATGATTTTTTTCCTTTTTTGGTTCTGCATTTGTCGAAATAGCATTGTTATTTGCTGGATTTTATTGGACATAACACTTTTTACTTATAAGTATACGCTTCAAAACTTGAAAGAAAATGTTTTACAGCTTTTGTTATATAGCATTTCTTTATGTATCTAATAGTTTAAGACTACGGTTTAATTCAGAAAGTGGCGAAAATTGCTTTTTAATTTTATTTAAAAAATTTTAGCGACAGTAAAAATGTGCTTATAGAAACAAAACAAAGAAAATGTCAGGTTTACTACAAACGAGTTTTGTTAAAAAAGAATTAAGTTCTTAACATAGAGTAACAAAAAAATGTTGTAATAAAATGATTCTTTTCCGTTGTTTAGACTGCAGTTGTTAAAATATAAATGTTATTTGCATGATTTTATTAAACGTTAAACTTTTTATTTGTCAGTATGCGCTTTAAAACTAGAATAAAAACGTTTTACAGCTTTTTTTATGTAGCAATTCTTTATGTATCTGCTAGTTTTGAACTACGGCTTAAATCAGAAAGTAGCGAAAATTTCTTTCTAATTATATTGAAAAATTTGTATTGACTGTAAAATGTGCTATAAGTAACAGCACAGAATAGATGTCATGTTGACTACAGTCGAGTTTCGTCGAAAATGAATTAAGTTCTTCACGTAACGTAACAAAAAAATGTTGTAATATAATGATTTTTTTTTTTTTTGGACTGCAGTTGATTAGATATAAATGTTATTTGCATGATTTTATTGAACATAACTCTTTTTATTTGTTAGTATACGTTTTAATACTTGAATGAAAACTTTTTACAGCTTTTATTGTATACCATTTCTTTCAGTATCTGATAGTTTTAAACTACGCTTTAATTTAGAAAGCAGCGAAAATTTTTCTTAAGTATATTGAAAAATTTATAGTGACGGTAAATGCGCTAATCGAAACAAGAAAAAATAAATGTCAGGTTTACTACAATCGAGTTTTATTAAAGAAGAATTTTATTTTTTACGTTAAGAAACTAAAAAATGTTGTAATAAAATGATTTTTTCCTTTTTTTTAAACTGCAGTTGTTAAAATATAAATGTTATCTGCTGGATTTTATTGAACGAAACACTTTTTATATGTTAGTATACGCTTTAAAACTGGAAAGAAAACGTTTTACATCAATTGTTATATAGCATTTCTTTATGTATCTGATAGTTTTGAACTACGGTTTAAATCAGAAAGTAGCGAAAATTTCTTTATAATTATATTGAAAAATTTATAGTGACTGTAAAATTTGCTATAAGTAACAGCTCAGAATAGATGTCATGTTGACTACAGTCGAGTTTCGTTGAAAATGAATTGAGTTCTTAACGTAACGTAACCATAAAATGTTGTAATATAATGATTTTTTTTCTTTTTTTGTACTGCAGTTGTTGAAATATAAATTTCATTTGCTTGATTTTATTGTGTGTAAGACTTTTTATTTGTTAGTATACGCTTAAAAACTCGAAAGAAAACGTATAAAAGCTCCTTTTATATAGCATTTTTTTATGTATCTGCTAGATCTGAAATACGGTTTATTTCAACAAGTAGCAAAAAGTTCTTTTTAAATATATTAAATCTTTTTTGTGAAGGTAAAAATGTGGTCTTCAAAACAAGAAAGAATGTATGTCATCTTTACTACAGTCGAGTTTCGTTAAAAAAGAATTAAGTTCTTCCCGTAACGTTACCAAAAAATGTTGTAATA
>NW_014571174.1:0-1024 GCF_001313835.1 Polistes canadensis
ACTACAATCGAGTTTCGTTAAAAAAGAATTGAGTTTTTCACGTAAAGTAACAAAAAAATGTTGTAATGAAATGATTTTTTTTATTTATTTGGATTGCATTTTTTGAAATATAAATGTTATATGCTTGATTTTACTGAACGCATCACTTTTTATTTGTAGGTATACGCTTTAAAACAGAAATGAAAACGTTTAACTGCTTTTTATATATAGCATTTCTGTAGGTATATACTAGTTTTTACCTACGGTCTAATTCAAAAAGTCGCCAAAATTTCTTTCTAAATATATTTAAATATTTTAACGGTTAAAATGTGCTACTAGAAACAAAACAGATTAAATGTCAGGTTTACTACAATCAAGATTCGTTGATTAAGATTTGGATTCTTCACGTAAAGTAACCAAAAAATGTTGTAATAAAATGATATTTTTCCTTTTTTTTAACTGCATTTGTTAAATTATAAATGTTATTTGCTGGATTTTATTGAACGTAACACATTTTATTTGCTACTATACGCTTTAAAACATGAAAGAAAATGGGTTACAGGTTTTGTTATATAGCATTTGTTTATGTATCTAATGGATTTGAACTACGGTTTTATTTAGAAAGTAGCAAAAATTTCTTTTTAAAAATATTAAATCTTTTTTGCGACGGTTAAAAATTGCTACTATAAATAAAACAGAATGGAAGTCGGGTTTACTACAATCGAGTGTTGTTGAAAAAGAACTGGATTCTTTACGTAAAGTAATTAAAAAATGTTGTAGTAGAATAATTTTGTCCCTTTTTTTGGACTTCAGTTGTTGAAATATAAATGTTATTTGCTAGATTTTATTGAACGTAACACATTTTAGTTGATAGTATACGCTTTAAAACTTGAAATAAAAGGTTTTACAGCTTTTGTGATATAGCATTACTTTATGTATCAAATAGATTCGAACTACGGTTTAATTTAGAAAGTAGCAAAAATTTCTATCTAAATATATCTAAACATTTTCAGCGACAGTAAAAATGTGCTACTAGAAAATATAC
>NW_014571174.1:4191-5421 GCF_001313835.1 Polistes canadensis
ATAGTTTTGAACTACGGTTTAATTCAAAAAGTAGCAAAAATTTCCTTATAGATATATTTAAACATTATTAGCAACGGTTAAAAATTGCTACTATAAACAAAACAGAATAGATGTCAGTTTTATTACAATCGATTTTCTTTAAAAAATAATCAAGTTTATCACTTAAAGTAACAAAAAAATATTGTAATAAAATGATTTTTCACTTTCCTTTGGACTGCAGTTGTTCAAATGTAAATGTTATTTGCTGGATTTTCTTGGAAATACCACTTTTTACTTATTAGTATACGCTTAAAAACTTGAAAGAAAATGTTTTACAGCTTCTGTTGTAAAGCATTTTTAATGTATCTGATGATTTTAAACTACGATTTTATTCAGAAAGTAGCAAAAATATCCTGCTAAGTATATTTAAACATTTTCAGCGACAGTAAAAATGTGCTACTAGAAAATATACTGAAAAAATGTAAGGTTTACTACTATCGAACTTCGTTTAAAAAGATTTATATTCTTTACGTAAAGTAATTTAAAAATGTTTTAATAGAATGATTTTTTCCCTTTTCATGGACTGCAGTTTTTGAAATATATATGTTATTTGATGGAATTTATTGAACGTTAAACTCTTTATTTGTCAGTATACGCTTTAAAACTTGAAAAAAAAAGTTGTACTGCTTTTGTTATATAGTATTCCTTTGTGTATCTTATAGTTTTGTACTACGGTTTAATTCAGCAAGTAGCAAAAATTTCTTTTTAAATATAATAAATCTTTTTTGTGAAGGTAAAAATGTGCTATTACAAACAAGACAGAATCGATGTCAGGTTGACTACAATCGAGATTCGTTGAAAAAAAATTGAATTCTTCACGTACAGTAACCAAAACATGTTGTGATAGAATAATTTTTTCCTTTACTTGGACTGCAGTTTTTGAAATACAAATGTTGTTTGCTGGATTTTATTAAACGTAACACTTTTATTTGTTAGTATACGCTTTAAAACATGAAAGAAAATGTGATACAGCTTTTGTTATATAGCATTTCTTTATATATTTAATGGATTTGACCTATAGTTTAATTCAGAAAGTAGAAAAAATTTCTTTTTAAATTTATTAAATCTTCTTTGTGAAGGTAAAAATGTGCTATAAGAAACAAGAAAGAATGGATGTCAGGTTAACTACAATCGGGATTCGTAGAAAAAGGATTGAGCTCTTTACATAAAGTAACCAAAAAATGTTGTAAT
>NW_014571175.1:0-1648 GCF_001313835.1 Polistes canadensis
AATGTACTTACCTTAATAAGGTTCTTTCCATTTTAATCAAGGTATAAAACTCCTTAAATCTCTTTCTGTTTGAATGAAAGTACTCAACTTTTTAAATCTTTTTTTTATTTACATAAAAGTACTTAACTCTTCAAATCTTTTACTTTTTGACTAAAAGTACTGAGTTAATTAAATCGCTTACAATTTAAATGAAAGTACTCAACTTATGAAGTTTATTTACGTTTAAAAGAAAGTACTCAATTTATCAAATCTTTTTCTTTTTGAATGAAAGTACTCAACTTATCAAATTTCTTCCTATTTGTTGGAAAAATAAAGCAAGATGCCTATCTTAATATCTCAGGCGTCTCCGATACGGTGGTACCAAACCACTTAGTTTTGAGTAATTTAGCAGATGGTGTGGCCACGTGTTGAGTTGCAATATTGTGTAATTTTTTAGTTTAATTAAAAAACCCGGCAGGTTATATGCCCAGTATCATTTTGGTAAAGGAAACAGAATTTGATTAGCATACCGCGGCTAAAATACAATTTAAAGGTTGCTTACTACGTGCAGTAGTAATAACAAGTAAAAAGTAAAAATAAGTGCGTGGAAAGACGAGTGCCGAGAAAAGTAAAAATGGCTACATTAAATCCTAATCAAGTACAAAAGCTTGGTAAGTAAAATTACAAATCCTGTAAAATTCAATTAAAAAGCTTATTGATATATAATGAACTATAGCATTACGTGAGTGTAAATGAACCGAAAACCAGGGAAAATGCAACTGAATAGACAAAAGAGGATGAAAAAGCGCTAGCCGTAATGTTGCTAAGTGTTGAAGAAACCCAACTATTTATATAAAGAGAGATGCGACATCTAATGAGGCATGGGAAAATTTAAAGAAAATTCATAAATCCAGAGGTCCTGTGCAAAGAGCTGCTTTGTATAAACAATTATAAAGAATGAAAAAAGGCACTGATCAAACTGTGTCGCAGTATGTAAATGAATTCCAGTGGAAGGTTAAGCAATTAGAAGAAGTAGAAATTTCTATTCTAGATGAACTTGTGTCGATAATGTTATTAAGTTTAATGCTAGCTGAATACGAAAACTGCACTATCGCTATAGAGTCATGAGATGAATTACACGATCTAGAGAGTTTGAAAGTTAAGCTCATTGAAGAAGAAGCACGGAGAGGGGAAGTTTACACAGTATCTAAAGAAACAAGCTATGATAGTGCTTTAGTGACTAAGAATAAACTAAATAATTACACAAAAMMCAAACAAGGTGAKAGCGTGAAGAATAAGGAAAGAAAGTTTAGATTCAGTGGTAATTAAACATATGCAAGAAATATGGGCATCGGGCCAGTGATTGTCGATACAAAAATGCGAACACAAGTCAAAAACAAAATGATGCCTATGCAGAAACTGTGCTTAAAATGATTCTAGAAAACAAAGCGTTTGGTATCTAAATAGTGGTTCAACTACACATGTAAGAATCGAGAAAGATAAATTTGTGAACCTGGATGAGCACCGCACGAAGATCTATACAGCCACCGAAAAAAGCGTGAACTCTACTGGAAGAGGAACGATTGAAATTAAAGTAAATATAGGGAAAGAAGAAAATCCAGTAAAATTAAAGRACGTAATGTTAGCCACGAGTTTCAAAAGCAATCTC
>NW_014571175.1:3004-4946 GCF_001313835.1 Polistes canadensis
AATGGGTATTTAAAATAAAGAAAAATGAAGACGRGTCTATTGATAGATTTAAAGCAGGGTTAGTTGCGAGRKGCGATCAACAATGCGAAGGAATAGATTTTGACRAAKTATTCGCACCTGTAGCTAGACTTAAAACCATATGTAGCCTATAAGGGAGCAGTGTAATAAAAAATATGTACGTAAATCAATTAGATGTTGTTACTGCTTACGTCCAGGGGGATCTTACAGATGATATATAAATGAAACAACCAAAGAACTTTGTGATACCAGGCAAGGATGACAAGGTCTGTAAACTAATGACACCATTGTATGGATTAAAGCAAGCAGGGCGTGAATGGTACCGTTAATTAGAAAATTATTTAATTCAGTTAGGTTTTAGTAACACAGCAGTGAATCCTTGCGTTTACGTTGATTTGAGAGAAAATAATGATGCGATAATAGTCATCTATGTCGACGACTTATTAGTAGCGTCAGCAGACTTATCGTGCGTAGGAGAAATCAAAAGTTTGCTGAAACAAAACCTTAAAATGAAAAATCTAGAAAAAGTTAAGGACATATTAGGAATACACGTAGACAGAGATGAAGATCTTAGAAAGATTAAAATAACGCAGAAAAAATATATCCAAGATGTTTGGGAGAAATTTGATCTAACGAAAGGTAATCCATTTAGTACACTGTTAGAGACGATCATAAATGTAAATGATTTGATGTTACAAGTAAGAAATGAAGATGAAAACAGAATTCACAAACCATATAGAGAATTAGTTGGTTGCTTGATTTATCTTGCGCATGCCACTAGACCTGACATAGCGTTCGCAGCTAGTTTATTAAGTCGTTTCTGCTCAAATCCGAAAACAATCCATTGGAAAATAGCGAAAAAAGTTTTACGATATTTAAAAGAAACTGCGGACTATGGGATAACTTATATCAAAGACGAAATCAGTTTATTGGTTATGTAGACGCAGATTGGGCAGGAGATTCTAGTGATAGACGATCAGCAACCAACCAAAGTTTAYTGTGATAACCAAAGTGCCATAGAACTATGTAAGAATAGCGTTTATCATGGCCGTAGCAAACATATAGATATAAGGTATCATTTTTYACGCGAAGCGCAAGAGCGGGTCGATATTATTGAGAACTATTTAAGTACGGAGAAGATGACCGCTGATATATTAACAAAGGCCTTAGCGAGTAACAAGCATTATACCTGTGTGAAACTATTAAGTTTATGTTGAGGGAATCTACGACACCTAGATAAGGGGAAGTGTTGGATAAATGAAGCGAGTTGCCTATCTTTGTATCTCAGGCGTCTCTGATACAGTGGTACCAAACCACTTAGTTTTGAGTAAGTAGGCAGATAATGTAACAAAGGGGAGAGCGCGGCGCGGTACAGGTAGTAGCCACGAGTTGAGTTGCAATATTATTTAATTTTTCAGTTTAAATAAACTACCCGACACTATTTAAAGAAAAGTACTTAACTTATTTAAACACCTTCTATTTGAATAACAGTAGTTAACTTATTTAATCTCTTTCGAATTTTTTATAAATGTACTCAACTCAACAAATCATTTTCTATTTAAAAGATAGTACTCAAATTATTTATATTCTTTCTAATTAACGACAGTACTCAACTTATTAAATCTCTTTCCATTTAAAGGATATTACTTAACTCATTAAATCTTTATTTATTTGAATAAAAGTACTGAATTCATTAAATTTCGTTCCATGTGAATAAAACTAAACAACACATTTAATCTTTCTTTATTTATATGAAAGTACTGAACTTAATAAATCTTTTGTTATTTCAATTAAAGTACCAAACTCATTAAATCTTTTTTTATTTAAATAAAAGTACTTTACCAAACAAACTTCATTCTATTTGAATGAAAGTACTTAACTTAATAATGTTCTTTTAATTGTAATGACAGTACTTACCTTATTA
>NW_014571176.1:0-1071 GCF_001313835.1 Polistes canadensis
ACGTGAAGATCTTAATTCTTTTTCAACGAAAATCGATTGTAATAAATTTGAAATCTATTCTTTTTTGTTTTCAGTAGCACATTTTAACAGACGCTAAAAATGTTTAAATATATTTAAAAAGAAATTTTGGCGACTTTTTGAGTTAAACCGTAGGTAAAAACTAGCAGATACCTACAGAAATGCTATATAAAAAAAGCAGTAAAACGTTTTCTTTCATGTTTTTAAGCGTATACTAACAAATAAAAAGTTATACGTTCAATAAAATCTAGCAAATAACATTTATATTTCAACAACTGTTGTCCAAATAAAGGAAAAAAATCATTTTATTACAAAACTTTTTTGTTACTTTACGTGAAAAACTCAATTCTTTTTTAACGAAACTCGATTGTAGTAAACCTGCATCCATTTTGTCTTGTTTCTAATAGCACATTTTAACCGTCGCTAAAACAGTGGAAATATGTTTAGAAAGAAATTTTTTTTACTTTTTGAATTAAACAGTAGCTTAAAACTATCATATACAAAAAGAAATGCTATAAAGCAAAAGCTGCAACACATTTTCTTTCATGTTTTAAAGCGTATACTAACAAATAAAAAGTGTAAAGTTCAATAAAATCTAGCAAATAACATTTATAATTCCACAACTGCAGTTCTATAAAAGGAAAAAAATCTTTTTATTACAACATTTTTTGGTTACTTTACGTGAAAAACTCAATTCTTTTTCAACGAAAATCGACTGTAATAAACCTGACTTTCATTCTGTTTTGTTTATAGTAGCATTTTTTACCTGTCGCAAAAAAAATTTAATATATTTAAAAAGATATTTTTGCTACTTTCTAAATTAAACCGTAGTTCAAATCTATTAGATACATGAAGAAATGCCATATAACAAAAGCTGAAAACGTTTTCTTTTAAGTTTTAAAGCGTATACTAACAAAAAAAATGTGTTACGTTCAATAAAATCCAGCAAATACCATTTATATTTCGACAACTGCAATCCAAAAAAAGGGACAAAATCATTTTATTACAAGATTTTTTGGTTACTTTACCTGAAGAACTCAATTCTTTTCAACG
>NW_014571176.1:3668-5232 GCF_001313835.1 Polistes canadensis
TTACTTTACGTGAAGAATCCAAATATTTTTTAACGAAACTCGGTTGTAGTAAACCCGACATTTAATTTGTTTTGTTTGTAGTAGCACATTTTAACCGACGCTAAAAATGTTTAAATATATTTAAAAAAGAAACTTTTGCTTCTTTCTGAATATAAACCGTAGTTAAAACCTATCAGATACATAAAGAAATGCTATATAACAAAAGCTGTAAAACGTTTTCTTTCAAGTTTTAAAACGTATGCTTACAAATAAAAAGTTTTGCGTCTAATAAAATCAAGTTAATAACATTTATATTCCAACAACTGCAGTAGAAAAAAAAGGGACAAAATTATTCTACTACAACATTTTTAAGTTACTTTACGTGAAGAATCCAATTCTTTTTCAACGATACTCGATTGTAGTAAACCTGATATTTATTCTGTTTTGTTTCTTGTAGCACATTTTATCCGTCGCTAAAAATTTATAAATATATTAGGAAAGAAATTTGTGCTACTTTCTGAATTAAATTGTAGTTTAAAATCATCAGATACATTAAGAAATGCTATAAAACAGAAGCTGTACAACATTTTCTTTCAAGTTTTCAAGCGTATACTAAGAAGTAAAAAGTGGTTTGTCTAATAAAATCCAGCAAATATTATTTATATTTCGAAAACTGCAATCCAAAAAAAGAAACAAAATCATTTTATTACAACATTTTTTGGTTACTTTACCTGAAGAACTCAATTCATTTTCAACGAAAATCGATTGTAATAAACCTGACATCTATTCTGTTTTGTTTGTAGTAGCACATTTTAACCGTCGCTAAAAATGTTTAAATATATTTAGAAAGAAACTTTTGCTACCTTTTAAATAAATACCGTAGTTTAAACCTATCAGATACATAAAGAAATGCTACATAACAAAAGCTGTAAAACATTTTCTTTCAAGTTTTAAAGCGTATACTAACAAATAGAAAGTTTTAAGTCCAATAAAATCAAACAAATAACATTTATATTTCAACACCTGAAGTCCAAAAAAAGGAAAAAAATCATTCTTTTACAACATTTTTTGGTTACTTAACGTGAAGAATATAATTCTTTTTCAACAAAACTCGATTGTAGTAAACCTGACATCCATTCTATCTTGTTTCTGATTGCACATTTTTACCTTTTTAAAAAAGATTTAATATATTTAAAAAGAAATTTTTGCTACTGTCGGAAATAAACCGTAGTTTAAAACTAGCAGATATATATAGAAATGGTATATAAAAAAAGCTGTAGAACGTTTACTTTCAAGATTTAAAGCGTATACTAACAAAAAAAAATTGTTACCTTCTAAAAAATTCATCAAAAAACATTGATATTTCAACAACTGCAGTCCAATAAAGAAAAATTCATTCTATAACAATATTTTTTGGTTACTTTACGTAAAAMATTCAATTATTCTTCAACAAATCTCGATTGTAGTTAACCTGACATCTATTCTGTCTTGTTACTAATAGAACATTTTACCGTTACTATAAATTTTTCAATATATTTAAGAAATAATTTCGCTGCATTCTGTATTAAACCGTAGTTCAAAACTA
>NW_014571177.1:0-1238 GCF_001313835.1 Polistes canadensis
GACGGTAAAATGTGCTATTCGATACAAGACAAAATAAATGTCAGGTTTACTACAATCGAGTTTCGTTGAAAAAGAATTAAGTTCTCCACGTAAAGTAACCAAAAAATGTTGTAATATAATGATTATTTTCCTTTCTTTAAACTGCAGTTGTTGAAATATAAATGTTCATTGCAGGATTTTATAGAACGTATAACTTTTTATATGTTAGTATGCGCTTTTCAACTTTAAAGAAAACGTTTTGCAGCTTTTGTTATATAGCATTTCTTTATGGATCTGATAGTTTAGGACTACGGTTTAATTGAGAAAGTAGCGAAAGTTTCTTTTTAATTGTATTTAAAAATTTTTAGCGACGGTAAAAATGTACTACTAGAAACAAAACAAAGTAAATGTCAGGTTAACTACAATCGAGTTTTGTTGAAAAAGAATTAAATTTTTCACGTCAACTAACCAAAAAATGATGTAATAAAATAATTATTTTTCTTTCTTTAAACTGCAGTTGTTGAAATATAAATGTTATTGGCAGGATTTTATGGAACGTATCACTTTTTATATGTTAGTATGCGCTTTACAAACTGAAAGAAAACGTTTTACTGCTTTTGTTATATAGCATTTTTTTATGTATCTGATAGTTTAAGACTACGGTTTAATTGAGAAAGTAGCGAAAATTTCTTTTTATTTGTATTTAAAAATTTTTAGCGACGGTAAATTGTGCTATTCGAAACATGACAAAATAAATGCCTGGTTTACTACAATCGAGTTTCGTTGAAAAGGAATTGTGTTCTTCATGTAAAGTAACCAAAAAATGTTGTAATAAAATGATTTTTTCCTTTCTTTAAACTGCAGTAGTAGAAATATAAATGTTATTTGCAGGATTTTATAGAACCTATCACTTTTTATATGGTATTATGCGCTTTACAAATGGAAAGAAAACGTTTTACAGATTTTAGTATATAGCATTTCTATATGAATCTGCTAGTTTTGAACTGCGGTTTAATTGAGAAAGTAGCAAAAAGTTCTTTTTAGGTATACTAAATTTTTTTTGGCAAGGTAAAAATGTGCTCTTAGGAACAAGTTAAAATGGATGTCAGGTTTACAACAATCGAGTTTCGTTGAAAAAAAATTGAATCCTTTAGGTTTAGTAACCAAAAAATTTTGTGATAAAATGATTATTTTCCTCTTTTTGTACTGCTGTTGTCGAAATATAAGTGTTATTTGCAGGATTTTATTGAACGTAACAC
>NW_014571177.1:4106-5460 GCF_001313835.1 Polistes canadensis
TTTGGTATATAGCATTTCTTTATGTATCTGMTAGTTTTGATCTGCGGTTTAATTGAGAAAGTAGCAAAAAGTTCTTTTTAGGTATACTAACTTTTTTTTGGCAAGGTAAAAATGTGATCTTAAGAACAAGTTAAAATGGATGTCAGGTCTACAACAATCGAGTTTCGTTTAAAAAGAATTGAATCCTTTAGGTTTAGTAACAAAAAAATTTTGAATTAAAATGATTTTTTTTCTCTTTTTGTACTGCAGTTGACGAAATATAAGTGTTATTTGCAAGATTTTATTGAACGTAACACATTTTATTTGTTAGTATACGCTTTAAAACTTTAAAGAAAACTTCTTAAAGCTTTTATTATATACCATTTCTTTATGTATCTGATAGTTTTGAACTACGGTTAAATTTAGAAAGCAGCGTAATTTTTTCTTAAATATATTGAAAAATTTATAGTGACGGTAAAATGTGCTATTGGAAATAAGACAAAATAAATGTCAGGTTTATTACAATCGAGTTTCGTTAAAAAAGAATTTAATTCTTCACGTTAAGTAACCCAAAAATGTTGTTATAAAATGATTTTTTTCTTTTTTTTAAACTGCAGTTTTTAAAATATAAATTTTATTTGCAGGATTTTATTGAACGAAACACTTTTTATTTGTAAGTATACGCTTTAAAACTTGAAAGAAAACGTTTTACATCTTTCGTTATATAGCATCTCTTTATGTATCTGATAGTTTTGTACTACGGTTTTATTCAGAAAGCACAAAAAATTTTTCTTAAATATATGGAAAAATATATAGTTACGGTAAAATGTGCTATTCGAAACAAGACAAAATAAATGTCAGGTTTACTACAGTCGAGTTTCGTAGAATAAGAATTAGGTTCTTCACGTAGAGTAACCAAAAAATTTTGTAATAAAATGATATTTTTCCTTTCTTTAAACTGCAGTTGTTGAAAAATAAATGTTATTATCTGGATTTTATTGAAGGTAGCACTTTTAATATGTTAGTATGCGCTTTACAACTTGAAAGAAAACGTCTTAGAGCTTTTGTTATATAGCATTTCTTTATGGATCTGCTAGTTTTGAACTACGGTTTAATTCGGAACACACCAAAAATTTTTCTTAAATATATTAAAAAATTTATAGTGACGGTAATATGTGCTATTCGAAACAAGACAAAATAAATGTCAGGTTTACTACAATCGAGTCTCGTTGAAAACGAATTGAGTTCTCCACGTAAAGTAACCAAAAAATGTTGTAATGTAATGATTTTTTTTCTTTCTTTAAACTGCAGTTGTAGAAATATAAATGTTATTTGCAGGATTTTATGGAACGTATCACTTTTTATATGTTAGTAT
>NW_014571178.1:0-1229 GCF_001313835.1 Polistes canadensis
AAAAAAAAAAAAAAAAAAAAAAAAAAAGGATTGAAACGTTAGGGTTGCTTTAGGGATGTGTCAGGTTTGGAACGTCAATGTTGCTTTAGGGATGCGTCAGGGATGAAAAATAAGGGTTGCGTCAGGGATGCATCGTGGTTTAAAAGTCAGTGTTTGCTATAGGGATGCGTCAGAGTTAGAAAGTCAGAGATGCTTTAGGAAGTCGTCAGGGTAGAAACGTCAAGGTTGCTTTGAGGATGCGTCAGGGTTGAAACATCAGAGTAGCTTTAGAAATACGTCACAGTTAGAACGTCAGGGTTGCTTTAAGAATGCGTCAGGTTTGGAACGTAAGGCTTGCTTTACAGATGCGTCAGTGTTAGAACATCAGGGTTGCTTAAAGGATTCGTAAGAGTGGGATCGTCAGGGATGCTTTAGGGATGGGTCAGGGTTGGAACGTCAGGGTTGCTTTAGGGATTCGTCAGTGTTGCCACGTCAAGGATTCTTTAGAGATTCGTTAGGGTTGGAACGTCAGGGTTGCTTGAGGGATTCTTTAGGGTGGAACATCAGGGTTGCTTTAGGGATGTGTCAGGGTTGCTTAAGGTATGCGTCAGGGTTGGAACGTCAGGGTTGCTTTAGGTATGGTCAAGATTTGGAACGTCAGGGTTTCTTTTGGGATGCGTCAGAATGGAATCGTCTGGGTGGCTTTAAGGATGCGTCAGAATGGAATCGTCAGGTTGGCTTTAGGGATGCGTCACGGTTGGAACGTAAGGGTTGCGACAGGGATGCGTCTGTGTTGGAGTGTCAGGGTTGCGTCAGGGATGCGTCAGGGTTGGGACGTTAGGTTTGCGTAAGGGTTTGTACATCAGGGTTGCTTTAGGGATGGGTCAGGGTTGAACGTCAGGGTGTCGTCAGGGATGCGTCAAGGGTCGAACGTCATGATTGTGTCAGGGATGCGTCATTGTTGGAACGTCAGGGTTGCGTTAGGGATGCGTCAGGGTTTGAACTTCATGTTTGCGTCAGGGTTGCGTCAGGGTTGCGTCAGGGCTTCCCCAAGTGAAACGGGAAAGTGCTCGAGGCATGCATGGTGTACAGATAGATGGTATGGCTGTAACAATGGAAGAAGTGCTGGCTGCGGCAAAAAAGATCACTGGTGGAAAGGCTCCGGGACCGGATGGAGTCCCGGGTATGGTAGTAAGGGCAGCAGCGGTACACTGTGGGGTTGGTCTCGCGGAGTTCTTCACGGAATGTTT
>NW_014571178.1:3597-5287 GCF_001313835.1 Polistes canadensis
AAGGTTTTCCCCCTGACGAAAAAAAAAAAAAAAAAAAAAAAAAAAAAAAGGGTTGCGTCAGGGTTGCGTCAGGGTGGGAAAATCTCCCCCCCGTGGGTAGGGGGTAGTAGAATACTCCCACAGCATTCCCTTCTTGTCGTAAGAGGCGACTAAAAGGGAGAGTGTGAATGGTGTGTGTATGTTCTGTGTGGCTATTTCTCTTTTTGTCTCTTTCTATCCCCTCTTTTCTATTCTTTCTTATCTCTTACTTCCTTCCTTTCCTCTTCTTTCCTCTGGGCTTGTGCCTACACATGATAATAAATATGGCTGGTACAAACTCAGGGACTAAACCGTGTGGGAGGGAAACCCACACGACAGCGGTGTTTGGTGGTGGTAGGACAGGCCACCCATCGTCGACATCATGCAACTGTCAGGAGTCTGTGGTAGGCAACCCGGCCCAGACTCTGGTTAATGCCTCCAGAAGTTGTTCGCAGGTAGGTGACCTGGCTTGCGAACTGACCAAGGCTCCAGGAAGAGATGCACGGTTAGGGGGATGCCAGAGGGAAGCTAAGGCTCTGGAGGAGTTGCGGCTGTCGGATTCGGACTCGCCGATCAAGACCAGGGGGAGCAAGAGGATGAGGCGTATCATCACGTCGTCGGAGGAGGACGACTGTCTCATCGTCGAACCTGACGCTCCAGGAGGGAATGATGGAAGCCAGYCGATACTAACGCTGGAGGCAGGAAGGCTCCCGGACATCCTTAGGTTAAACCTAAGGAAAATGAAGATGGAGAGAGCGCGATGCTCTAATATAAAAGGAGAGGTGTCGGGCAAGATGAAGCGCCTCATCAAGGATGCGCTCATCATTGCCGATGAAATTGAGGAGCGACTGGACAGGCAGTCTGGCTCCCCGCTCTATAGAGCTGAAGCGGTAATTCAGCTAAGAACGGAGGCTAAAATGAAGGATGAGAACATCCGTCAAAAGGAGGAAGAGATCGCTAGGCTCAAGAAGGAGCTCAGGAAGCGCGAGGCTGAAAAACAAAGCCAGGGGGTAAAGGCGGTTGCTGTCCTAAGCCAGGGGAAACTAGTGGTGCCCACAGCAAACAGGGCAACCCCAGTTTTGTAGAGGAGGCTGGAGGATGCAAGGGAGGGGAATGTGATGGCCATGTTGAGAGAAGTCAACAAGAGCATTGAGGCGCTACAGCGTAACCAAATGGAGCTGTGGAACGCCTTCACTGGCACCAATAGATSGTCMCAGAGGGGGACAGGCTTGGCCGGGGGGATTGGAGTGGAAGGAAGGAAGAGTGCTCCTACCCCAGGGATTTCGAGGGCTCCTGCCCCAGGGGTGCCTACCGCGGGTGTTGTTGCCACTTCACAGGATGGGTTCGTCGAGGTGATGGGGAGAAAGAAGCGCCGATAACTGACGGAGAGGACCGTTGCTACGAGGGAACCTTCAAGAAAGGTAGAAGAGAGCAACAGAAGAAGTGCCACAGGAAGTGGCACTAAGGATAAGAAGAAAAAGAAGAAGAGGAAGAAGAAAAGCCGCGGCGGCGGAACTAGAGAGACTGCAGCGGTCTCACTGGTATGCAGGGAGCCAATGTCGTACCGGGATGCTCTTGCCAAAGCCAGGGAGAACATTAGCCTAAAGGAGATTGGGGTAGAGAGTATGACGATGAGGAGGGGTCTGACGGGGGCCTTCATCTTCAGTGTCAG